>NC_091555.1:10208655-10218655 GCF_042767895.1 Penaeus vannamei | reverse complement strand
CACACATACACACATGACTTTAAAGTCATCAACTGTAAAGCAGTGACTTTCGAGCTCTAGACGTGAGCACGCTGGAGAAAAGATAATTGGCATACCTCTTAGCACGTCAGCTCGCAGGTCCCTGACGAAGGGCCCTGGGCCCTGCAGGCCAGCCGGTCCCTGTTGTGCGAAGACGAGGCTTCCCAAGCAAGCAATCAGCAAGAACTTCATGGCTGTAATGAAAGAACAGTTTTAGTCTCTATGTGTGGGATAGGCATTTCATCACTGCTTGTCACATGAAAAGATCGAAATGAAAATGTACTTTTAAACTCCCCCCCCCCCCTTCTCTCCCTTTTCTTTTTCACGTAGATGCTCATACATATGCAACAGGGCTCTCACAAATGTAGATCAGGAATTCACTAGAATTAGGCAGAAATATCCCTACATTGGTCAGAATGTCCCTAAAATTTCCAATACCGATTTTAAAGTCTTATTCAAATGAAAATTATATTTCTTATGAAATTATAAGGCAAAATTGGAGGTATTCTACTCAAGAGATTTATTTTCCATCTTCATATGATAATATATCTTAGCGTTTTGAGCTTTGGCATTAGTTAAAGAATATAAAGCACCATTGTCTTACTAGAGAGAATCCTCTAGGATATTAGAAAGCAATAAAATTATACCCTGTATGTTGACTAATATTGATCTTCAGTAAGAAAATTGCATTACAAAGCGTCTTCTGTACACGTCATGGAAGTTAAATCCGGATTAAAGTTTAATCCAAATCCACAGTACTTGCACAGATGTAAGCCAATCTGCCTTTTTATATAGAAAAGTGGGTAATGGTGTAATGGCTATAAGCAGTCACCCTCTTTGAGTTTCATGTCACACACTAATGTTGATAAGTAGACTTTGCCACAGAGAAAATATATATACACACATATACGGTAGTATATTATAAAGATATGTATTTGTGCCACTACAAACACATTTATAAAAGTGGCTTCAAATACCAGTTTGAGTATCCCACAACTCATAAGGATACATGTTGATGAAATTTAATATACATCTTTAAGACAAAGTCGTCAGAACGTGTGTATCTCCCGCAAACTGGGGATGAAATCCCCAGAAGTGGGAGCACTAATATGCAATGATAAACATCGATGCATTTGAATGTTCTATGGCACTTGAAGTGACCAAGGGAAGGGTGTATGGAAAATGCAGAACAATTATCGTGGGAAGAATACTGTCTTCACTGCTTGTGCTTAATGCAGAGGCATAAACGGTCATTTAATCTAATTCAACATCAAAATGATATTTCAAATGCCCATATTTGATAAATGGAGAGATATTGATTCGTAGTTTTATCTACTTGATCACGGTCGCAACTGATTCTCACCATATCCAAATTCCTTGAGTGATCCACGGTCCTTTCGCTCGTCCTACCATAATTGGCATTAGAGTTATTCCCTGAATTTTTTCATATGTATTCACACCTTGTTCGCGACATAACGGGAAGTGATACAATGATATACAAAGCATAGAGCTTTGTATTTTGATTGCTAACACAATGCTGATTGTAATTCGTTTTCGAAGTGCATTCCTTTGCAGGAGAAATGGAAATGTTTATAAACATTTACGACTTAAATGTTTTCCACTTGTTCACTTACCTGTGGCAAATATGAACACCAACTGAAAATACTTGATGTGAACCTCGTCGACGAAACCACGCCTTTTATACGCACGAAACCCATGGACGTTTCTCCTGCGCATGCGCGTCAGAGATTCCATTTAGAAATTTATATATGTAGTCTGTTTTACTGTGTCGTTCGTTATGCACTTATCCATTTGATGGATAACACACAAAATATAATTCCAAATGAAATGTTTTGTTAGAGCCGCATTTGTATGTGAAAATCACTGCTAAATTGTTTTCTTTTAAATATCAGCGCAAATTCAGTATCTGGTAGCAGTCGCACTGTGGCAACTTCCTAAGAAAATTCCCAACTTCCAAATATAAAAAAGAAATGAATATTGTATATAGGGTTTTACTGATTCATGAATAATGACATATGATGTAATCATATACGTATGTACGTATGTGTATATGCATATAACTATATATAGGTGTGTGTGCGTGTGTGTTTGTGTTTGTGTGTGTTTGTATGTGTGTACGTGTGCAAATAATGTGACTGTTTTTTGTGCGTGTTTGTGTGCAGATACACTCGCTCATTCACACACTCTGTCATACATATATATACATATATATATATATATATATATATATATATATATATACATATATACTTATATATACACATGTTTATATATACATATATATACACATGTATATAAATATGTATATACACATACATACATGTGTACGTAGATTTATATATATATATGTATATATATGTATATATATATGTATATATATATATACATACACACATGTGGGTATGTGTAGATAAAGAAATATCTATGAATACAAGCATAAACACAATCACGTGTACACAAAAATGAAAATGAAACTAACCACAATGAAAATTGAAAATAAGCGTACGCTTATTTTCAATTCTCATTGTGGCTAGTTTTATTTTCAGAAATGTCTATATTATATTATATCATATTTACATATATGTACATCTATACTTGTGTATCTCTCTCTCTATATATATATGTATATATATCATATTTACACACACACACACACACCTACATATGCATGTGTGTTTCAATGTGTGGGTTTGTCGCACAGAAGCGTAGGTTTTTAAGTATCCCGCTGCCAGCTGCGTCAGACGACGGCGTCCCTTGAAAAAGGCGAGCTTCACCCTCAGGTTTTGATCCGCGGAACTCCCGAGGGAAAGCAGTAGGCCGACAGAGCTCGATCATGATGCGATCGCGAATGATGATCGGCTGCGAACGACCATTCAGTAGTTCATACTCCCACGTGTGTCCGCACGCATGCACGTGCGTACACACACTTATATGCGTAAATGCTGGTATATGAATACATGTATATGTATATATGTATATATATATATATATATATATATATATATATATATATATATATATATATTCATATACATGTGCGTGTGTTGTGTGTATGTGTGTATGTATGTCTCTGGGTTTTGTGAATGTGTGTTTGTGTGCTCGTGCGCACGTGTGTGTGTGTATGAGTGTGTGTGTGGGGGGGGGGGGGTTGCATGTTTATGTACTTGCGTGTATGTAGATACGTGTGTTCAGGGGAAGTAAATATGAAAATGCTGCAATCAGAAATTTGTCAAAAACCGATACAAAACTTTTACGAGTAGTGGGCTAGTAACAAGGAAAAGAAAACCTGGCACCTGCAGGCGGGTTATCCCAACCTTTTTTCGGTGAGTTTCGCAAGGGAGTCTCGGTCTTGTTGGCTGCAGCACGGAAGGAGGGTGGAATCCCTGAGGATATGGGAGAATATTCCTTGAAATTGCATATTTCAATCAATGATTTGCTTGACTGTCAGATGAAACAAGATGCTATGTACACTCATCGACCTGTATGCCTCTGTCTACGTATGCTGCGATGTATGTGTATATACATATGTGTGCACACACACATATTTTAAAAATAATATAAATACATATACATGTACATATACTTACATATATATACATATATATAAATGTATGTATGTATATATGTATATATATGTATATACACATATACATACGTGCATATATATATATATATATATATATATATATATATGTGTGTGTGTGTGTGTGTGTGTGTGTGTGTGTGTGTGTGTGTGTGTGTGTGTGTATGTGTGTGTGTGTGTGTGTATACACATGTAGATATATGCTTGTATGTATATATGTATATATATATTTACATATATACATGATATGTATATATAATATATATAATATATATATACATATATATACATACATACATATATATATATATATTATATATATATATGTATGTATGTGTGTATATGTGTGTGTTTGGGTATACATATGTATATATATGTATACATATATTTATATATGTATATATATACTCATATTCATCATAAGAAATATGTATTTCTGTGTGTGGCTATGTGTGTGTATTTTGTATGTGTTTGTGTGTGTATATATGTATATTTAAATGCCTTTGTGTTTATATATATGTATATATACACATATATACACACACGGTGTCCCTCAAAAATGTATAAAAATTTTGAATGATTGCAAATAGGTATACATAATGTATACATAATTTAAGAGTTGATGATTCATTTAATTTTTTTCTACTTTCCAGATTAAGATTACTGGAAAACAGGAAAATCATTGCTAAAATGCTAAAGATCCACCAACGCGACTTACCATCGCTCGAATTAGAGATCAGTTTGAAGCCAAAGGACCGGTTCAGAGTGTCCACGAGACGCGCACCGGAAGACCACGAACATCGCCAACTGGCACAAGGCAAGAAGGAGGCTGGAAACGAACCACCAAAATCTGATCTGTTCAAAACTCCCTCCTAAACCGCCTTTGCTCTTCAATTGCGTTTCCACGCTAACGGTAGCATTTTAGAATGGATTTCCTTTATCTAAAGTTTAGTTTGATTGACATTATTTATCTTAATGGGTTTAATCTGGAAAGAAAAAAAAAACATCATGTGAGTTATCAGCTTCTAAAGCACGCAGGGAGTCTGCCTGATCTCCTATACACTGGTTTAAAGATCGCACCAAGTCCCGTTGTTAGCATGTGACGAACGGTGATGAACAAGGAAGCGTTACAACAATACATAGCTCTTCTGGAAGAGATAGACATCACAACATTCTAATGTCTGGTAAGGCAAGAAGAGAGAAATGAACAGAGGAAGTAATGGTCAGGCGTATATGCATATGTATATGTATGTGTGAAGATACGTATGTGACAAACATGTAAGATTATATATATGTATCATATAGTAATTAGATATAGATATAGCTGGGTTACACAATTTATCAACAATTCAATGCATTTTTGAGATATATATGTATGTGTGTTTGTATGTGTGTGTATGTACATTCACACACACACACATACACACATATATAAATATATATGCGTAAATATATATATATATGTGTATGTGTATTTGTGTGTATATACACAGACATACACACACGCACGCACACACACACACACAGAGACATATATACATATATATCTATATAGCATATATACATCATAAACACCCACTCAAATCAAAACAATGAAACATAAAAGTACTAATCCACCAGTAAGTATCAAGCATTAACAATGATTCACCAAGATTTTGGATGCAAATTAAACACTGTCTGAAACTCTCTACCGGTATGGCTCAGCCATACCGATAGATGCGTACAACTCAGTTGTTTCAATTGCTGTTTTTCGTTATGTTTAACGTTAACATGAACTAAAATAAGTCTTTAAACGAATTCATATTCGAAGTATATATACACAATTAGATATGTATGATTGTATGTATATATATACATATATACATACACATCTATATCTATATATACAATTACATAATTCTATAACATCTATTTATCTTTGCATCTATCTACTTTTACATATATATACATATGTATATATATGTATGTGTATATATATATGTATATATGTGTATACATACATATATCTATAAATATATAAATATATATATATATATATATATACACGCATTCATGTATGTTTATATATATGCATATATATATATATATATATATATATATATATATATATATATATATATATATGGATATATGTATGTACATACATGCATGCATATACATACATACATACATATATATATATATATATATATATATATATATATATATATATATATATATATATATATATATATATATATATATACGTGTTTATATGTGTATACATACATACATATATAAATATATAAATATATATATACATTCATGTATGTTTATGTATATGTATATATATATATGAATATGTATACATATATGCATACATATACATACATACCTACATATATATACATATATATATATATACACACACAAACAACGAAAAACTGCGATGCTCTCTTAACTGTTGCTGTCAGGTATATATATATATATATATATATATATATATATATATATATATATATATACATACATTAATGAATAGATAGATAATTATACATAGTTCTATATCTATATGTATGTATATCTATATTTACATCTATGTATCTATTTATGTACATAAATATAGATTATATATATGTATACATATATACACATCACATATATACACATATATATGTATATATGCATATATATATACATATGTATATATATACGTATGTATATATATTCATATAGATCTATCAGGGGTCGGCAACCTTTTGAACATTGTGTGCCAGTTCATGATTAACGCCTTTTTATTCATGACATTGCGTGCCAGTGTTTTTTTCAGCACTGTATGCCCACATGTATTTACCTGCTCATGCATAACGTAAATGTAATATTTGTTTAGCATTTATTATTTTTCATATCAAAAATGTATATGTTTTAATATTTCAGATTTATACTCATTTTAATCTGGACACTCTGATCTTCAAACAACCCTCAGAGTGATCTATTGTAATGTAGTGATAGGGGCTGAGGGTATGCTGCATGTGTGAAAACATCTGGCTCACTTTGGTATACAGATCCAAATGCTGATAGCAATGCCAGGGCTACTTTCTTCATGCTCAGACAGTGGTGTCAGGGGTCTTAATATGGAGGCTGTATGATCATCAGCAGTAGTTTCCAATATTTCTCGATTTTAGAATTTAGTTGACCATAATAATAAGACTTTATTTCTTTCTCTCTCATATATACCTATATGCATAGATATATAGGTATATATATGTATATATATATTATATAAATATATATACATACATATACATTTATATACATATGTATATATATATATATATGCATACATACATATATATATGCATACATACATACACACACACACACACACACACACACACACACACACACATACACACACACACACACACACACACACACACATATATATATATGCACAGGACCGCCAACAGGAAGGAGGGGGGGGGTAGCCAGGGAACGACCCCGGGTTTCGGAGCCCGTAAAAAATTAAAGTAGTCGCTTATTTGAGCCCAAGACCAACTAACTCAGCAAATTTATAGCGTGTGTTTATATCTTATATTATCGATAAAATAAGAATAAGGAAGTGGTTCAAAAAATGTCCTTAATCTTCGGCCGAATTAGCGATATTTTTGAAGTTCTGTCTTATTAGTTCCATATACCTAATTGCAAGTCCTTGATTGTAAGTTCGAGTAACATGCAGTTTACATAAACGTTAAAGTTTATGGGAAAAATGGGCGTCTTCTATTTGAAAAAGGGGTTTGCCACCTAAAAGGGATATTCTTTGCCCCGGGGCCCTGGCCACCTGACGGCGGTCCCATATATGCATATATATGTATACATATATTATATATACATATATATATACATGTATATACATATATATATATATATATATATATATACAACTCGTTGGAGTGAAATTTACGTTAGACATTCATTAAAAAAACGACAATCAATATTCCTGTAGATATTGTGACTTAAAGTGACAAGTTCTCTATTTTCCATAAGGCTTAGGGTGTGTCCCAAGGAACTGGTAGTAAAATCTTTATATTATCCAAATAACTTTATTATCATCACAGTTTATTTTGCCTCGTCTTTGTGGAGTAACTTAAGCAGTTCCTGGTGCTGCCTGTGGGCCTGCCGCTTCCCTTGCTGCTGCGGCCTCCTTGGCTGCCTGCAGAGCGGCTTGGTTTTGCTTCTGAATCTCAGCCTTGATCTCTTCCTGGGTAGGATATTCAAGGGTGACTCCATCAGGGCACACGTATTTGGGGCAGCACGATGGGTATTCGAGGATGGTGTCGTTCCGTTGAAGCTCAGCTAGGTTGGCAATTGTACATGCCTCACCATTCTTGGGCTGAGGACCGCAGTCATGGACGCGCTCAATGTAGTCTGCGCCGCTCTTGACGCATTCAGCTTTGCCGCAGAAGGGGAACAAGCTCCAGGACTGATTTTCCAGGAAGAGTCGGAAGTTTGTTGACGAGAAGCAAAGTTCTGGAAAGTCTGTTGGAGGAAAAAAATGGCGGTCATTAAAAGGAACACACACACACTTGCATACATTCCTACATACACATACATATATATGTGTACGCATTAATATACATATATATCCTTATCAATATATATATGAACATACATCAGTATCAATACAGAAATATATCAATATATGTATATACATATATGAACATAAATATATATATATATATATATATATATATATATATATATATACACATGTGTATATTTATACATATATTTGTATCTATCCATACATATGCTTTTTATTATATACATAAATACATACATGCAAACATATATATATATATATATATATATATATATATATATATATATATATATATATATATATATATGTATATATATATGATTATTTGTGCATACATATATATATCTATATTATCTATATCATATATATTTATATATATATACTTTATATATATACGTATATACATATATATCTATACATATATGTGTTGACATATATATCTATTATCTATATTATATATATATATATAAACGTGTGTGTAATAATAATGGTTAAGGCTTTGCTGTGGCATGTTATTGTTACTTTAATTGAATTATGACTGTGTGCGAGGAATGGCCGGGGTTGCCATCCACTGGCAGTGCGTGTGAATCGAATACAGGTCAGCAAGATGGCTAGACAAGAGCGCTACCGCGGCAGTACGGTGTGTGTGTTTGTGTGTGCATACATACATATGTATATGCATACATGCACACTTACATATATATGTAAACATATATATATATATATATATGTATATGTTTATATCTGTGTGTATGTATGCATTTTTATACACGCACACACTTACATACATATATACATTTATATAAATGTAATTATATATGTGTGTTTGTGTATGCATGCATACATATATATTTTCATATATATGTATATATATGTATATATATACATTCATATATATATTCATATATATATATGTAATCATTCACACACAAACGTATATATATATATATATATATATATATATATATATATATATATATATATGTGTGTGTGTGTGTGTGTGTGTGTGTGTGTGTGTGTGTGTGTGTGTGTGTGTGTGTGTGTGTATTTATGTATGTATACATATATATGAATATACAAATCTATATATGTGTGTGTGTGTATGTATAAGATTATATATATGAATATAGAAATCAATCTACCTATCTATCTACACATGTGCATGTATGTATAGGTATATGCGTATATATATTTATATATTTATCTTTTTATTTATACGCATTTATATACACATTGGCATACCTCTCAGCACGTCAGCTTGCAGGTCCCTGACGAAGGGCCCTGGGCCCTGCAGGCCAGCCGGTCCCTGTTGTGCGAAGACGAGGCTTCCCAAGCAAGCAATCAGCAAGAACTTCATGGCTGTAATGAAAGAACAGTTTTAGTCTCTATGTGTGGGATAGGCATTTCATCACTGCTTGTCACATGAAAAGAACGAAATGAAAATGTACTTTTAAACTTCCCTATCCCCCTCCCACTTTTTTCTTTCTCACGTACATGCTCATACATATGCATCAGGGCTCTCCCAAATGTAGATCAGGAATTTCCTTGAAATAGGCTGAAATATCCCTACATTGGACAGAATGTCCCTAAATTTTCAAAATTGCATGACAAGGCATCTTCTGTACGCGTCATAAAAGTTAAATCCAGATTAAAGTTTAATGTAATTTCACAGTACTTGAACGGCTGCAAGCCAATCTGCTTTTTAATATAGGAAAGTGGATACTGGCGTAATGGCTACAAGCAGCATTTGATATGTATTTGTGCCACTACAAATAAATATATAAAAGTAACTTCAA
>NC_091555.1:10198655-10201155 GCF_042767895.1 Penaeus vannamei | reverse complement strand
TAGGATATTCAAGGGTGACTCCATCAGGGCACACGTATTTGGGGCAGCACGATGGGTATTCGAGGATGGTGTCGTTCCGTTGAAGCTCAGCTAGGTTGGCAATTGTACATGCCTCACCATTCTTGGGCTGAGGACCGCAGTCATGGACGCGCTCAATGTAGTCTGCGCCGCTCTTGACGCATTCAGCTTTGCCGCAGAAGGGGAACAAGCTCCAGGACTGATTTTCCAGGAAGAGTCGGAAGTTTGTTGACGAGAAGCAAAGTTCTGGGAAGTCTGTTGAAGACAAAAAGGGTGAAATAATTAAAAGGAACACACACACACTTGCATACATTCCTACATACACATACATATATATGTGTATGCATTAATATACATATATATCCTTATCAATATATATATGAACATACATCAGTATCAATACAGAAATATATCAATATATGTATATACATATATGTACATATATATATATATATATATATATATATATATATATATATATATATATACACATGTGTATATTTATACATATATTTGTATCTATCCATACATATACTTTTTATTATATACATAAATACATACATGCAAACATATATATATATATATATATATATATATATATATATATATATATATATATATATGATTATTTGTGCATACATATATATATCTATATCATATATATTTATATATATATACTTTATATATATACGTATATACATATATATCTATACATATATGTGTTGACATATATATCTATTATCTATATTATATATATATAAACGTGTGTGTAATAATAATAGTTAAGGGTTTGCTGTGACATGTTATTGTTACTTTAATTGAATTATGACTGTGTGCGAGGAATGGCCGGGGTTGCCATCCACTGGCAGTGCGTGTGAATCGAATACAGGTCAGCAAGATTGCTAGACAAGAGCGCTACCGCGGCAGTACGGTGTGTGTATATGCATACATGCACACTTACATATATATGTAAACATATATATATGTATATGTTTATATCTGTGTGTATGTATGCATTTTTATACACGCACACATACATATATACATTTTTATATATGTATATATATGTGTGTTTGTGTATGCATGCATACATATATATATTCATATATATGTATATATATATATATATGTATATATATACATTCATATATATATATTCTTATATATATGTAATCATTCACACACAAACATAAATATGTATATATAAATATATATGTGAGTGTGTGTGTGTGTGTATTTATGTATGTATACATATATATGAATATACAAATCTATATATATGTGCGTGTATGTATAAGATAATATATATGAATATAGAAATCAATCTACCTATCTATGTACACATGTGCGTGTATGTATAGGTATATGCGTATATATATATATATATATATATATATATATATATGCATTTATATACACATTGGCATACCTCTCAGCACGTCAGCTTTCAGGTCCCTGACGAAGGGCCCTGGACCCTGCAGGTCAGCCGGTCCCTGTTGTGCGAAGACGAGGCTTCCCAAACAAGCAATCAGCAAGAACTTCATGGCTGTAATGAAAGAACAGTTTTAGTCTCTATGTGTGGGATAGGCATTTCATCACTGCTTGTCACATGAAAAGAACGACATGAAAATGTACTTTTAAACTTCCCTATCCCCCTCCCACTTTTTTCTTTCTCACGTACATGCTCATACATATGCATCAGGGCTCTCCCAAATGTAGATCAGGAATTTCCTTGAAATAGGCTGAAATATCCCTACATTGGACAGAATGTCCCTAAATTTTCAAAATTGCATGACAAGGCATCTTCTGTACGCGTCATAAAAGTTAAATCCCGATTAAAGTTTAATGTAATTTCACAGTAATTGAACGGCTGTAAGCCAATCTGCTTTTTAATATAGGAAAGTGGATACTGGCGTAATGGCTACAAGCAGCATTTGATATGTATTTGTGCCACTACAAATAAATATATAAAAGTAACTTCAAATACCCTTCGGATTTCATAGGCAACTGAACTAAAGGTGTCAAACCAAAGAGGTGGGTAGTTTTTTCAGGATGTTGCTCTCGAGGAATATGATAACAAATTTCCACGCGGTTTTAAAGTCATTGTAATATAAAGATTAACAAAGTTTGTTCTTTGAATTTGAAAAGTAGTCGTGATGCTATTAAATGCTTTCTCTTTTAGTCTATTGATATATTCCATGAGTTGGGAGTGTTTTTCTAACGTGGATATATTACCTTTCTGTATCTGGAAATTCTGGAATTCTCTATAGGATTTTTTTTCGGGTTTCTTTTCACTGTTGAGTTATAACTGTAGTTTGAGTATCCCACAACTCATAAGAATACATGTTGATGAAATTTTATATACATCTTTAAGGCGAAGTCGTCAGAACGTGTGTATACATTTGTTCCTCGCAAATTGGGGGGAAAATCACCCCAAAAAATTGGGAGCGCTGATGTGCAATGATAAACATCGATGCATTTG
>NC_091555.1:10188934-10190655 GCF_042767895.1 Penaeus vannamei | reverse complement strand
TCGAGCTCTGTCGGCCTACTCCTTTCCCTCGGGAGTTCCGCCGGATCAAAACCTGAGGGTGAAGCTCGCCTTTTTCAAGGGACGCCGTCGTCTGACGCAGCTGGCAGCGGGATACTTAAAAACCTACGCTTCTGTGCGACAAACCCACACATTGAAACACACATGCATATGTGGGGGTGTGGGTGTAAATATAATATATATACATATATATATATAGAGAGAGAGATACACAGGTATAGATGTACATATATGTAAATATGATATAATATAATATAGATATTTCTGAAAATAAAACTAGCCACAATGAGAATTGAAAATAAGCGTACGCTTATTTTCAATTCTCATTGTGGTTAGTTTCTTTTTCATTTTTGTGTACACGTGATTGTGTTTATGCTTGTATTCATAGATATTTCTTTATCTACACATACCCACATGTGTGTATGTATATATATATATATATATATATATATATATATATATATATATATATATATATATAAATCTACGTACACATGTATGTATGTGTGTATATACATATTTATATACATGTGTATATATATGTATATAAAAACATGTGTATATATAAGTATATATGTATATACATATACATACATATATATATATATATATATATATATATATATATATATATATATGTATATATATGTATGACAGAGTGTGTGAATGAGCGAGTGTATCTGCACACAAACACGCACAAAAAACAATCACATTATTTGCACACGTACACACATACAAACACACACAAACACAAACACACGCACACACACCTATATATAGTTATATGCATATACACATACGTACATACGTATATGATTACATCATAAGTCATTATTCATGAATCAGTAAAACCCTATATACAATATTCATTTCTTTTTTATATTTGGAAGTTGGGAAGTTTCTTAGGAAGTTGCCACAGAGCGACTGCTACCAGATACTGAATTTGCGCTGATATTTAAAAGAAAACAATTTAGCAGTGATTTTCACATACAAATGCGGCTCTAACAAAACATTTTATTTGGAATTATATTTTGTGTGTTATCCATCAAATGGATAAGTGCATAACGAACGACAAAGTATAACAGACTACATATATAAATTTCTAAATGGAATCTCTGACGCGCATGCGCAGGAGAAACGTCCATGAGTTTCGTGCGTATAAAAGGCGTGGTTTCGTCGACGAGTTTCACATCAAGTATTTTCAGTTGGTGTGTTCATATTTGCCACAGGTAAGTGAACAAGTGGAAAACATTTAAGTCGTAAATGTTTATAAACATTTCCATTTCTCCTACAAAGGAATGCACTACGAAAACGAATTACAATCAGCATTGTGTTAGCAATCAAAATACCAAGCTGTATGCTATATATATCATTGTATCACTTCCCATTATGTCGCGAACAAGGTGTGAATACATATGAAAAAAAAAAAAATCAGGGAATAACTCTAATGCCAATTATGGTAGGACAAGCGAAAGGACCGAGGATCACTCAAGGAATTTGGATATGGTGAGAATCAGTTGCGACCGTGATCAAGCAGATATAACTACGAATCAATATCTCATTTGAAATATCATTTTGATGTTGAATTAGATTAAATGACCGTTTATGCCTCTGCATTAAACACAAGCAGTGAAGACAGTGTTCTTCCCACGATAATTGTTCTGCATTTTCCATACACCCTTTCCTTGGTCACTTCAAGTGCC
>NC_091555.1:10176434-10178934 GCF_042767895.1 Penaeus vannamei | reverse complement strand
GTAGTGGCACAAATACATATCTTTATAATATACTACCGTATATGTGTATATATATTTTCTCTGTGGCTAAGTCTACTTATCAACATTAGTGTGTGACATGAAACTCAAAGAGGGTGACTGCTTATAGCCATTACACCATTACCCACTTTTCTATATAAAAAGGCAGATTGGCTTACATCTGTGCAAGTACTGTGGATTTGGATTAAACTTTAATCCGGATTTAACTTCCATGACGTGTACAGAAGACGCTTTGTAATGCAATTTTCTTACTGAAGATCAATTTTAGTCAACATACAGGGTTTAATTTTTGCTTTCTAATATCCTAGAGGATTCTCTCTAGTAAGACAATGGTGCTTTATATTCTTTAACTAATGCCAAAGCTCAAAATGCTAAAATATATTATCATATGAAGATGGAAAATAAATCTCTTGAGTAGAATACCTCCAATTTTACCTTATAACTTTATAAGAAATATGATTTTCATTTGAATAAGAATTTAAAATCGGTATTGGAAAATTTCGGGACATTCTGACCAATGTAGGGATATTTCTGCCTAATTCTAGTGAATTCCTGATCTACATTTGTGAGAGCCCTGTTGCATATGTATGAGCATGTACGTGAAAAAGAAAAGGGAGAGAAAGGGGGCGGGGGGAGTTTAAAAGTACATTTTCATTTCGATCTTTTCATGTGACAAGCAGTGATGAAATGCCTATCCCACACATAGAGACTAAAACTGTTCTTTCATTACAGCCATGAAGTTCTTGCTGATTGCTTGTTTGGGAAGCCTCGTCTTCGCACAACAGGGACCGGCTGACCTGCAGGGCCCAGGGCCCTTCGTCAGGGACCTGAAAGCTGACGTGCTGAGAGGTATGCCAATTATCTTTTCTCCAGTGTGCCCACGTCTAGAGCTCGAAAGTCACTGCTTTACAGTTGATGACTTTAAAGTCATGTGTTTATGTGTGTATATTTACTGTATATATATATAGATATAGAAATACACACATATATACATACATATGTATGTATACATATATATATGTATGTGTATATATATACATATGTATGTATGCACACACACCGTAGTGCCGCGGTAGCGCTCTTGTCTAGCAATCTTTCCGACCTGCATTCGATTCACGCGCACTGCCAGTGGATGGCAACCCCGGCCATTCCTCGCACACAGGGGGAAGTCCGGAAGCACAATAGTCATAATTCAACTGAAGTAACAATACCATGTCACAGCAAACCCTAAATCATTATTACAGACACATATAGATAATCGAAATATATGTATAAACATATAAGTATATATATATGTATCTATATAAATGTAAGTATATATATATATATGAATATATATATATATATATATAATAGAGACAATATAGATATATATGTATGCACATATAATTATATATGTGTTTGTATGTATGTATTTATGTATATGATAAAAAATATATGTATAGATAGATAAATATATGTATATATACACATACGTATATATATATATATATACATATATATAATATATATATATACATATATATAATATATATATATATATATATTTACGAATATATATGTATATACATATGTTTATATGCTTATATTGATATATATATATATATATATATATATATGTTCACATATATATATCAATATTAATGCACA
Organism: Penaeus vannamei; assembly: GCF_042767895.1. Classification (NCBI taxonomy): domain Eukaryota; kingdom Metazoa; phylum Arthropoda; class Malacostraca; order Decapoda; family Penaeidae; genus Penaeus; species Penaeus vannamei. The sequence continues at coordinate 10,177,266 of NC_091555.1, read as the reverse complement.
CACAAATATACATGTATATTAATACACATATTTGTATATATGTGTGTGTGGGAATGTATGCAAGTGTGTGTGTGTTCCTTTTAATTATTTCACCCTTTTTGTCTTCAACAGACTTTCCAGAACTTTGCTTCTCGTCAACAAACTTCCGACTCTTCCTGGAAAATCAGTCCTGGAGCTTGTTCCCCTTCTGCGGCAAAGCTGAATGCGTCAAGAGCGGCGCAGACTACATTGAGCGCGTCCATGACTGCGGTCCTCAGCCCAAGAATGGTGAGGCATGTACAATTGCCAACCTAGCTGAGCTTCAACGGAACGACACCATCCTCGAATACCCATCGTGCTGCCCCAAATACGTGTGCCCTGATGGAGTCACCCTTGAATATCCTACCCAGGAAGAGATCAAGGCTGAGATTCAGAAGCAAAACCAAGCCGCTCTGCAGGCAGCCAAGGAGGCCGCAGCAGCAAGGGAAGCGGCAGGCCCACAGGCAGCACCAGGAACTGCTTAAGTTACTCCACAAAGACGACGCAAAATAAACTGTGATGATAATAAAGTTATTTGGATAATATAAAGATTTTACTACCAGTTCCTTGGGCCACACCCTAAGCCTTATGGAAAATAGAGAACTTGTCACTTTAAGTCACAATATCTACAGGAATATTGATTGTCGTTTTTTAATGAATATCTAACGTAAATTTCACTCCACTCACTGTATATATCTATATAGATACACATATATACATATATATACTTATATGCAAATACATATGAGCAAAGAACAGGGCCGGGCCCTCAGGGCCACATCCTTTTTAGGAGGGAACTGACTTTTTCAAATAG
>NC_091555.1:10161434-10166434 GCF_042767895.1 Penaeus vannamei | reverse complement strand
TAAATGTGTATATATACATATTCATATATATGTGTGTATATATACATACATATATGTATATATATTCCCATATGTTGCAACAGGAACAACGAAGGGAAAAACAAGAAAGCATACGAATATACCGAAGGCCTTTTCGCTATTCCTTCGTCAGGGCATTCACATATGTATACATACATATACTTATGTATACATGCACTTATGTGAATATATATATATGTGTGTGTATGTGTGTGTATGTATATATATATATATATATATATATATATATATATATATATATATATATATATATATATATATATATATATATATTATATATATATACATTATGTGTGTGTATGAATGTTTGCATGTGCGTATACATACATATTTATCTGTCTAGCTATCATTACTTGTTTATATAAAAGTAGATATGTATCTATTTATATATGTTAATTGATATACATATATATAGGTATATATGTGTCTGTGTATCTTTTATCATATACATTTTAAAATACGTAAATGCATATATATGAATATATATATATATATATATATATATATATATATATATATATATATATATATGTATGTATGTATGTATGTATGAATATATACATATGTATACATGTATATGTTATATAAACATGTACATACATATATATGTATATATATGTATATATACGTGTGGGTATATATATATATATATATATATATATATATATATATATATATATATATATATATATGATATATTGCTACTGTATATGTGTATATATATATATACATATATATATATATATATATATATATATATATATATATATATATATATATATATATATATATATGAAACTCAAAGAGGGTGACTGCTAATTGCCTCTACACAAATACCTGCTTCAGATTTATTGATAATCGAATTGACTACTGTGTTATCTATGCAAGTACTGTGGATTTGGATTAAACTTTAATCCGGATTTAACTTTTATGACGCGTACAGAAGACGCCCTGTAATGCATTTTTTTCTGAAGATCAATTCTAGTCAACATACAAGGTTTCATTTTGTTTTCTAAGAGCCTGGAGGATTCTCTAGTAAGACAATGGTGCTTTATATTCTTTAACTAATACCAAAGCTTAAAATGCTAAAATCTGTTACTGCATGAAGATGGGAAATAAACTTCTTGAGTAGAATACCATCAATTTTGCCTTACAATTTCATAAAAATATGTTTTTTATAAGATTTTAAAATCAGTGTTTGGAAAATTTGGGACATTCTGTCCAGTCTAGGGTTATTTCAGCCTAAAGCTGATCTACAATTGTGAGAGCCCTGTTGCATATGTATGTGCATGTAGGTGAAAAAGAAAATAGAGAGAGTGGGGGGGGGGGGTAGGGAAGTTTAAAAGTACATTTTCGTTTCGATCTTTTCATGTGACAAGCAGTGATGAAATGCCTATCCCACACATAGAGACTAAAACTGTTCCTTCATTACAGCCATGCAGTTCTTGCTGATTGCTTGCTTGGGAAGCCTCGTCTTCGCACAACAGGGACCGGCTGACCTGCAGGGCCCAGGGCCCTTCGTCAGGGACCTGCGAGCTGACGTGCTAAGAGGTATGCCAATTATCTTCGATTTCTTTTCTTCAGTGTGCTCACGTCTAGAGCTCGAAAGTCACTGCTTTGCAGTTGATGACTAGAAAAGTCTTGAAAAGGCAAAGAATCAAGACGTAAATCTAGATGTAGCCACTGTGGTGTACACCTGTGCTGTGGTACTATGAAAAACTGCTACCTTTTCTTCCTGATTTACACCAAATTTGGTTTAGTTTCAGATGTCTTTGTCTCTCTATATGTGTTAATTACATCTAGAATTACAGTTTCAGATATTGCAATTATTACAGGTTAGTATAATGCTATTTTAGTCCTTTTTACAACAGTGCCACGGACACTATTTTCGTTAAAAAGTTTAGATTTTTTGATTGATGAAGTAAAAACTTTCAGCTTCTATCTCCTGTTTGCGTAACGGGCACTGATAGTTCCACCCTACCTGAAAGGAACACCTATTCCCGCCTTGAAATATGTATCAAATATGTATCTTTATTTTTTTAAATATATAGAATACATACGTTTGCCATAATGAACAACATATCTAAAAATCACAAGAAAATCCCAACTCCTATAGTCGGTACAGAAAGGGTTAATGAGCAAAAAAATGACTCGGTCTATAGCTTTATCAATAGCAAAATGTTTGGCAATAAAGATCGATGTGTGTGTGTATGTATATATATATATATATATATATATATATATATATATATATATATATATATATATATATATATATATATATATAATTTATGTATATATATACATATATATACATATATAATTTATGTATATATACATATATGTAGATAGACAGGTACATAGATATAGATATAGATATATGTATAATTATTTATTTTATTAATTTGTAAATGTCAACCTGAGTGCAACAGTTCGGAAAGCATGGCAGTTTTCCGTTCTCTAACCCCTGTAATAAGGCAGCTTTTTCCGAAGCCCAGGGGACTCACCGCCATAGTTCGCTCTATTATACAAGGAATCAGTGTTGGCTAGTTTAGAAATTGTACAAAATGAGGCCATGAGGATTATTCTCGATGCACCGAAAACAACGAGGATTGTGAATATGAGAACAGAACTTAATTTGCCGTCTGTCTATGAAAGAATATTATACATAAACACCACATTTAGCGTCAAAGCAATAAGAAAACCCCTCTATTGTACAGAGTTCCAAAGGCAGCTGAAACATAGAATAGTGGAGCTAACTTTGAATGACAACATCGATTCAAACTGAAATCCATGGCTACAAGTAACATGTAAGCACTTGGCTCAGCTGAACATATCCATAACTAAGACCCTACATGGACGTTCTGCTCCACCGTGGAAAATGTCGGACCTAAGTGTATTTTATACGACTGCCCCCAAAAAAGACAGTGTCCCCCCTGCTGTACTTAAGCAGTATGCTTTAGCAATTATCAATGAGCACCTTGAAACTATGCCCAATGCGTATGAATGCTACACTGATGGATCCTTGCAGTCTGGGAGTAGATCAGGATGCGCTTTTGTCGTATATAAAAACAATATTTTGCAGCACCAGGATTGTAGGCGTTCATGACTGGGCTAGCACTACGCAAACTGAGTTGGCAGGAATGCTCACTCCCTCAAGGAGCCGAGGAACTAACCACCGCCTCGCCACGCCCAACGACCGTCTTCAAGGCAGTCTTCGCTTCCCGCCATCATTTGCATATCGTATTTCTTATTTTTTCATATAAATGTTTGATTTTATTTTCAAGATACATTAAAATTAGTTCTGAATATGAAACGCAAAGAAAATCAGAGTAATCACAAACAGGATGAACAATATGAATGGAAAGACGAATTTACTTCGGAGCAACTGCTGAGCTCTTCAGACAGTTGGCTCGGAGTTCGTGACCCTACAACAACAAACAATCAAACAATAAGTCTGTTTTTTTTTTTGTTTGTTTTTTGTTATTTTATATTTGATGATTTTATATTTTTCGTGTCTTTTTTGTGTTGTGAGTAAAACCATTTTTCTCTCGAATGCCGTGTTTCCCAACACCAAACTATATATAATTTCTTTTTAAATAAGTTTTGACGCTACCATCAATAACTAATTGCTCGGCCTAAAATTAAATAAGAACGGCATATTAAAACCAACCCTTACACCTCCCTCATTGGAAGCCTGGTTGCGTTCTCCAGTGCCACCGAGGGATCGTTATGTGTAGGACACTTCCCGCCGAAGTGGCCCAGGCGAAGGACGGCACGAGACTCCGTGACCTCGTCGAGAAAGTCGCCATAGATCTCTACCACCGATACCTTGGTTCAGTCAAATATAGCACCATAGGAAACCCCCAGCTTTACCACTGTGGAACTTTGACTATCAGCAGTCAAGGCTATGCTGCTGGAGGTGAAGGTATATCGGAGGTTCAGAGAGATCCTTATCAAACATCTCCCTTGTTTCATATATATGCTGACGGCTCCAAGACAGAGGAATATGTGGGAGCGTGTGTATGGGCGATTAAAGTGAACTAAATTTCAGACTGCCGAATCATACATCGATATTTGTTGCCGAACTTTTTGCTATTGATAAAGCTAGAGACTTTGCACTATCACAGACCCTCAATAGAACCGTCATTTTTTCTGACTCATGAAATTCACTTATTGCCTTTAAATAATTAAAAAACACTTAAAATGAACTACAGGGCAATATTCGTAAGCTGCTTAGTGCCAACAAATCAACCAAGGCCATTCTGGTACTCGTGGCAATGAAAAGGCTGGCAAATTAGCCGGATCAACTAGTGATCTGGACCTTAGCAAAGTCCGTACAGATCTCAGGTGTTTTGTCTTATAGATACACAATTGCATCTCCCGTGGCAGAGTGACTGGGCCAACCTACAAATACACCACAAAATCAAACCCACGAGAACAATAGAAGGGAGGACGTGGTGGTCAGGGTCAGTGCCACCAGAATCGCCCCCATACTCCCTACATAGAGAGAACTTTCACTCCACTATGTCCTTACTGCAACAACCACCTTCCTATCGATCACATTCCCTTAATGTATCACCAGTTTACTCATAACCGAAGACATTTTCAAAATTGTTTTCCAAATAAAAGATGAAGAATTTACGATATCAAAACCCATTAGCAGATGATCAATAAAATGATAACTTATGTTATATTTATTACTTTTCTAAGGGAGACTGACTTTATGGCCTTAGATTGAAGTAATGAATATGATCCATTGGCTTAATTATCTTGACTAGCTGTTAACATTGCCATATGACGCTGGTCGATTGCCAAGAACTCCAACAAGCAAGCTAGCAACCTGTGTAGGCACATTCGAGTGTGAGAGGCGCTCAGACCTTCCAAATGCAGCAGCAATAAATACAAAGTCGTGTGCCACATGCGCTACCCTGGAGTGCAGAACCTCTGTCTCGCTCGGC
>NC_091555.1:10153934-10158934 GCF_042767895.1 Penaeus vannamei | reverse complement strand
TCATCAAAGTTAGGCATCATTCGCAAGTGATGCCTAACTTTTATTCTGCCTCATTTTGAATATTGTTCTCCTGCGTGGTTATCTGCTGCAGATACATTTAAGACTGATCGATCTTTTAATTCCATTAAATTTCTCCTGTCTGACTTAAATTTGGATACTGGACATCGTGGAGTTATTGGGGCTCTTTCAGTCTTATACAAGATTGTAACCGATAATTCACATCTCCTCTATATGTTTTTACTTGATTTTTATGAACCTCAATTCAATGATATTTGATGTAAGTCGATCGTCTACAAGTCAGTTTTCTAGATGTTTTTTTTACTACTATTTGTAGACTATGGTACAGATTGCCTTCAGAGATTGTAACTTCTTTGACTCTTGATAAGTTTAAAACGTCAGCTAGCATGTTTTTCTTACATAATATATATGTGTGTATGCATATGTATATAGGTGTGTGTATATATGTATTTATGTATGTATATATGTCTGTGTGTGTGAGTATGTATATATGTGTGTGTATATATGAGTATACACATATGCATATATATATACTTATATATACATGTATATAGATATATACATACACACACACACACACACACACACATATATATATATATATATATATATATATATATATATATATATGTGTGTGTGTGTGTGTGTGTGTGTGTGTGTGTGTGTGTGTGTGTGTGTGTGTGCATACGGACATATATACATGTTTGTGGATGTACTTTTTATTTGCATTTCAGAAATATTAATGTTTAATTTTCTAGCAAAAGAATTTTCATCGTTTTGCCTTCAGAAATATTTTAATATCACGAATTTATATATGCATATACGTAAACACAGAAAGACACACACACACACATATATACATATATATGTATATACATATATGTGTGTATATAAAATTCGTTTGAGTGAAATTTACGTTACACATTCATAAAAATAAAGATGTGGATAATGAATATTACTGTAGATATTATGACTTTCAATGATAGGCTCTCTATTTTCCATGTGTTCCAATTAATTGGTGATACAATTTGTATTTCATCTAAACTTTATTGTCATTAGAGTTACTTTTGCCTCGTCTTTCTGGAGTAACTTAAATAATTGCTGGTGCTGTCTGTGGTACTGCCGCCTCCCTTGTTGCTGCGGCTAACTTGGCTGCCCGCAGAGCGGCTGCTTGCCGCTTCAAAATATCAGCCTTGATCTCGTCCTTAGTAGGATATTCAAGGGTGACTCCATCAGGGCACACGTATTTGGGGCAGCACGATGGGTATTCGAGGATGGTGTTTCGGCGAAGCTCAGCTAGGTTGGCAATCGTACATAACACGGGATTCCTGGGTTGAGGACCGCAGTCATGGACGCGCTCAACGTTCATGTGGCCATTGTTGATGCATTCAGCTTTGCCGCAGATGGGAAATAAGCTCCAGGACTGATTTTCCAAGTAGAGTCGGAAGGTTATTGCAGAGAAGCAAAGTCCTGGAAATTCTGTTGGACGAAATGACAAAGAAATCAAAAGGAATACATACACACATACATACGTGCATGCATACGCACACGCACACAGATACACGCATACTTAGATACACACATATATATGTATACATAAATATTTATGAATCATTATTAATATATATACTGTATATACACATATGTATATATACATACATATATATACATATATACATATATGTGTATATGTATACATATATGTATGTATATATACATATGCGTATATATATACATATGTGTATATATATACATATGTGTATATATATACATGTGTATATATATACATATGTGTATATATATACATATATGTGTATATATACATATGTCTGTATATGTATAAATATGTCTATATTTCTATCTATCAATCCATCTATATTTTTTGTATAAACATAGATACATCCATATATATATATATATATATATATATATATATATATATATATATATTTATATATATATATACATATATACATATTTATACATATACATATATCTATATGCATGTATATATGTGCACACTGAAGAAAAGAAATCGGAGAAAAATTGTCATACCTCTTAGCACGTTAGCTCGGAAGTCCCTGACGAAGGGCCCTGGGCCCTGCAGGCCAGCCGGTCCCTGTTGTGCGAAGACGAGGCTTCCCAAGCAAGCAATCAGCAAGAACTTCATGGCTGTAATGAAAGAACAGTTTAAGTCTCTATGTGTGGGATAGGCATTTCATCACTGCTTGTCACATGAAACGAACGAAACGAAAATGTACTTAAAACTTCCTTGTATCCCACCCACCCACACTCTTTTCTTTCTCGCATGCACATACCTATGAAATCACACACACACCGAGGCATTTGAATATTATGTGGCACGTAGAGTGACCAAGGCAAGGGTGTATGGAAAACGCTGTCTTCATTGTACTGTATTCATTGCCTGGTTTTACGACATAGGTCATTTACTTCTAATCCAACATCAACATGATATTTCAAACGCTCGTCCTACCATAATTGGCATTAAAGATGTTCCCTGATTTTTTTATGATGTTTTCACACCAATTTCGCGACATAACGGGAAGTTATACAATGACATACAAAGCATAAAGCTTGGTACCATAACTCTGATTGCAATTCGTTTCCAAAGTGCATTCCTTAGTAGGAGAGACGGAAATGAAAATGTTGATAAACATTTATAATTGAAATATTTTCCCCCTGTTCCCTTACCTGTGGCAAATATGAACACACCAACTGAAACTACTTGATGTGAAGCTCGTCGATGAAACCGCGGCTTTTATATGCACGAAACTCATGGACGTTCTCCCTGCGCCTGCGTGATAGAGATTCCATTTAGAAATTTATATTGGTAGTCTGTTTTACTTTGTCATTCGTTATGCACTTATCCATTTGATGAATAACTTCTCACTAAATATACTTCCTAGTAAAATAATTTGTTAGAGCTGCATTTGTATGTGAAAATCATTGTTAAATTGTTTTGTTTTAAATCTCAGCCCAAATTCGATATCTGGTGGCATTCCCACTGGCAGTCCGATCGCCTCTGAAGAAACTTAATTTCCAAATAACAAAAGAAATTAATATTGTAGAAACGGTTTTACTGAATCCAAAAATAATAACATATAAAATCATATATGTATGTATGTATGTGTATATGTATCTATATATGTATGTGAGTTTGTGTGTGGACGTGCATACGTGAGTGCTTTTAGTGCGTGCGTGTTTGCATGTGCATTTGTACACACACACACATATATACATATACATATATACACATATATATACATATATACATATACAAATATACACATATGAATACATATATACATTATATTCCGTCTGCATATATATATATATATATATATATATATATATATATATATACATTCTATTCCCTCTGTATATATATGTATGTATATGTATATATATACATATGTATATAGATAGATATACATACAAATATACATGCATACATGCACACATATAAACACACATACATCCACACGCTCGCGCGAGCGCGCACACACAAATATATATATATATATATATTATATATATATATATATATATATATATATATTTATATATAAACATATATATATATATATTTATATATATATAAACATTTATATATATATATATATATATATATATATATATATATATAAACACGCACACATACATAGACATATGTATAAACATACACACGCACACATAAATATATTTATCTTTGCCATTGTGCTCTGAAAGTAGCATCTCACTCTGTTCATATTTCTGGGATCCATGTTTGTTTTCCCCCATTTTCTTTGCTCAGCGATGAAGAAGCCTCATCATAGAAAATGAGCGTTATTTTAAAACGGGAACTAAAATATATATTTTATAACAGAAAATATTATGTGCTAAATTTGTATTTTCATTACCTCAGGGACGAATAGAATATATATATATATATTTATATATATATATATATATATATATATATATGGGGTATACAGTGTATATGCATGTATACAAGTACAAACACACACACACACACACACGCACACACACACACACACGTACGCACGCTCGAACGCACACACACACAAACACACACACACACACACACACACACACACACACACACACAAACACACACACACACACACACACACACACACACACACATACACACACACACACACTGTAACCCAGCTATATATCTAATTAATATATGGTACATATATATAATCTTACATGTCTGTCACATACGTATCTTCACACATACATACATATGCATAAACGCCTGACCATTGCTTCCCTTGTTTATTCTCTTCTTGCCACACCAAACATTCCAATGGTGTGTTGTCTTTCTCTTCCACAAGAGCTATGTATTGATGTGACGCTTGCTTGTTCATTACCGTTCGTCACATGCTAACAACGTGACGGTGCGATCTTTAAACCAGTGTATAGGAGATCAGGCAGACTCCCTGCGGGGAGCCAAGGAGCAACACCTCGCTCCGAGGAGCAGCCATACTCCATTCCATTCAATAAATGGAGTTAAGACACTTTGCATATGTATACCTTAAACCCTAAGCTCGCCATCTACCAACTCTTGTAGGACCTAACATTTGGGCACTTACACAAACACACCCATATGTGTGTGTGTGTGTGTGCATATAAATATACATATCTATATGTATATGCATATATATGAATATATAAAAAAAATAATAATAAGTATGGCACACGTATGGCCTACCACGATGCGGTGTGTTTACATCCGGGACTTTCAGAAACTCCCGAAAAGTGATGCGGATACACGCTTAGCGTCAGGGTGGTGCTTCACGAACCCAAACATGAACACAATCCCTAAGTTTCGGGATCAGTTTCGTGACGGACTAGGGATATGGGCCTTAGACCTTTCGTGAATACCGCCCCGGTTTCCTAATGCGGCGTGCTTTACCCACAGGTTTTAATACGGAATTGCTAAGGGGGAAAGT
>NC_091555.1:10126434-10148934 GCF_042767895.1 Penaeus vannamei | reverse complement strand
CATAAACCCAAAAATAAGAGCTATTTTATATATATATATATATATATATATATATATATATATATATATATATATATATATATATATATATATATATATATATATATATATATATATAATATATATATAATATATATATAATATATATATATATATATATATATATATATATATATATATATATATATATATATATATATATATATATATATATATATATATATATATATATATAATGTATGTATGTATGTATGTATGTATGTATGTATGTATGTATGTATGTATGTATGTATGTATGTATGTATGTATGTATGTATGTATGTATGTATGTATGTATGTATGTATGTATGTATGTATGTATGTATGTATGTATGTATGTATGTATGTATGTATGTATTTTTAGCCATCATTACGTGTACAGCAGCCATATCCGATTTGTCAGTTCGGTGTACATCACACACATGCATATTTTCATGAACATTATTTTCTGGTAATAAGTACTAACCTAACCTAACCTAATTGTGAGTGGTATCATCTTGTTTTGAGACGACTGCCACCTTGTTTGTTTCTTTTTTTTTACTTTTTTTTTTTTTTTTTTTTACCTCACTCCTGAATTTTGATGTAAATGCTTAAAAGGTTGGATATTATTGTATTTCTTATTATTTTCTATTTGAAGTTTAAAGGTTTAGTCTATTGTTCTTTGGTTGTGTTTAGAAATGTTATATTTTCAATGCTCAGTTGACTTAAAATGTTTACAATTATATACATTTTTGATGTATAACTTTCGGTATATTTTATGCATTTTTTACAGTTTTTTTCATGAATTACCAGTTTTTATCTGGGATTTAGGATTTTTAACGTTATTAATTTGGTAGAAAAGGACCTTATCAGATTTATGCCTTTTTGTAAGTTCATATGAAAGAATAAAATAAGATAGAAGCATAAGTTTTCCTTTATATATATTTAGGTAGGAGGAGGTCACAGAAATTATTAGGGGACCAGTAGGCTGCAACCTTGATTCTAACAATTACAATTATTCTTTAACTGTACACTTTTAGTAATACGGACTCTTAGACAAGATCATCAAATATTTAATTTTTAACCTTATTACTTTTATAATTCTATTATATTGTAATTATTATTATTATGAAAATAAATAGTAGGAGCATCTTTTCATCTTTATTACTGTTATATATACTACTTTTTAATCTTCTCTTGCTTCTTGAGAGGCATTATAATTCAACTATTATTTTGATATTATCAGAGGTCACTGTTAAAGTATCAATAAACTAATACATATCTGTATTGGTCTGTTTCCATATCTTCAAATAGGTTTAACAGATTTGTGGTCTTATTTTAATCACAAAGATATGCATGTCTAAAGGATTGGGTAATATCTCAAACAATATTTTTGTTTCAGATTTCTTTGGGGATTTTTTTTTTTCCAAAACTTTAGTTTTGGAAAAGTAATCCCCAAAGCAGTTGTTTACAAAAGCAATTAGTCTTACATAATAGATGTGCAAATAACTTTTAGAAGAAAGTCAGTTGTATTACTTAGCAGACACTGTAAATTTAGTAATTGCATTTTGTCTGCTATGTGTGTCAGAAAACTAACAAAGATTTTCATCACCAAGGAACTTCACAAGAGATTAACTGTCATGAGTCTTCCTCAGGCAGCAGCGTAGATCAGTGATGCAGACAGTGAAGGAAACCCTTCACTCCTGTCCTTTAGTTCCTACACAAAGCTGGACTGGATTGCTTTAGGGCTGAAATGTGCCTTCAGTGCCTTTGCTTTTATATGGTAGGTTTTATAAAGGTAATTATCTGTTTTATATGGTACTGTATGGAGAACATGGAGTGGTAAATATCCACTGGTAATGAAGTGAAGTCTGTTGATTTTTTCATTTGGGGTTCTTCGGGTAAGCAGGGTGGCATTTGGTCAATGGAAATTTAGTGTTATGTTATTTATGAGAGCAAGGTAGCTACCTACCATGTGTAAAGGTCAGATCAAGTTATTTACGTGCACTTGTTAAGGACAAGATGTTAAGCTTACCTTTACACCAAAGAGAAAGTATTTTATGGGATTGGATATTTTATATCCTTTATTTTACATTAATTTTGCCTGTAACTTTCAAGTATGAATACTTAGTGCTAATTGGAAAATAGTTCAGCATACTTGGATAAAAAATTTGAAGCTGCAAAGAATTTTTTTCTGTTTGAGGAATCTTGCTAGTTGAAACTATCACATATTGGGTATTTAGCTTCACTGCATGCCATAAGAAACCTAATAATAATGATATTATTAAGAAAGGTTACTGGATTTTAGTTTAGAACATATTTAGCCATTGAAAGTTTACCACAATACAACTCCTTTTTTTTATAATACTGTACAAAGATAAGGCATGTCCAGAAAATGAAGAAAAAAGAATGATTAGTGATTGTTTATTGTATGCAGTATTTGCAGTCTTCTTAATTACTTGAAAATTACTTATTTCCAGCTTTTGTCAGTATGCACAGGCTAACAGTGTTTGTATGGAGGAATGGTTACTTTCTTCCTTCTAAAACACTGAGACATTTTACCTTTTTCCATCAAGCCTTTTTGAATACCATTAATGATTTTTAATTCGCTACTCACAAGATATAGAAGTATTTTATTTACTTATTGAAAAATTTCTGCAGCATCAACCTCTAAGGTCATTAGTGGAGTATACAAAATAAAGCAATAGGGCGAGGCTTGGGGGCAAAGCCTACAGGTAAGGAAAGGTCACACAGCATCATGACAAAGTATTGTGGCAAAAATATCAAAAAGTAGTTGACAATTAGCATATGTTACTTGACATATGTCAACTATATTGCTGGAAGTGAAATATATTTATCCATCTTCACAGCTCTTTTGATTTCCACTACAGTTTTGGATGATAAAACTTGGATAGTTTGTAGTATAGTTTTCAGATACTGGAAGAGCTTATGATCTCCATGCCAGGAAATGTACGGCCAATGTTATGTTGGTAGTAAAATATATCACTTTCCGTCCTTGGATCATCACTTTTTATATTTTAGTCAATTAATGATCTCATTAATATTTTTTTGCTTTACTTTTACTTTTCATCTTTTGTCATTTTACTGTTAGGTTTATTACATCACAACCTTTTTTGTTGTGCTGTTTATGATAGGGCAACAACTGTTTTCCCTGTGTTGTTACTAAGGAAGTTTTAATTTAGTTTGTATCTTTTGGATTTACTGCATGGATTCTGAAACACAATTTCACTACATTATTATTTACTGTTCTTTAGGCTTTCATTATATTTTTAGACAAGTATTGTGCTATGTATATTTGATTTTGCTAAGCAGTATAATCTTTCCAGTGAAAATATGTAGATTTACTATTAAATAATATTGTTACCTTCCAGTATTTCTTGATGTGATACAACTCATTTATATTTTAAACTCCGTTATATAAAAAGCAAAGGTTTGTGATTGGGGTGACATGGATCCATAATTTAGAAATAAAAAGTTATGAAGAAAGCCAATAATCAAAACACTTTATTTTTCAAAAAAATGTACACTGTACAATGGAATAAACCAGTACTGACTGAGTAAAGAGCCGAAGCTTTGAGCAAAAAACAACATGAACCATGAGATCCTGAAGTAAGGGCCAAAAAAGGAAATCCATTTGGCAAGTATAGTAACTACAAATTCCATTGGTAAACAAAACCTAATAAAACCAGGGAATTAACAATTACTCACACTATTGTCATACCATGGAAAAAAAGAAAAGATATAACATGCAATCAATAGTAGTAATTTTTTCCAAAAAAATAAAAATAAATAAAAGGCAAAGTGGCTAAACCGTATGACTAATTCACACTGACTTTCATTTTTATTTCATTATACAAAGCTGGTGTGCAAAAAATACAAAGGAGCCCCATTCTGTAATCTGAAAGTCACTAGTCTGGATGGTGGAAGATACAATTTTCAGAACAATAGTTCCTGGTGACTTTTGTTTCAATTGACTATTTTTCTTTTAATTAAAGCTGCAGTAGCTATAAGCAGAATTATTCATGAATACTTAATGATACTAATAATGCCTTCAAAGCAAATTGTAACTACTGGTGATTTTCAGTCTACATAGGAGTCTCCCTTGGCAGATAATGGAACATCTTCAGCCAATGAAGTTCAGAACCACAGGAATTTAAGAAAAATCTACTTCAACTTTATTACACAACCAGAACAGGTACTACTGATTCCATATAGTATGCTTAACAAGGTCATTTTCATATGGGTAAAAAAATCATATCAGAGAAGACAACAAAACTTGGAAAAAAAAAAAAAAAAAACACATTTGCACTATAATGCCACAAGAAAACTTCAGTCTAAAAAAAGAACACAGGACCTGCTCTTTAGAATGTCTGAAAAGCCAATGGCAAGGAACCTATTAATCCTTGTATTTTTTATATATATTATTTTAGAGATATCACAGCCTTGGCCTAAAAGATTTTCTCTACAACTTCAAAGTTTGGTTGAATACATACACATGTGATATTTAATTTATTTTGAACTGTACTGGATCCCTTGATGTAGTAAATTTATTGCCAAAATCATAAAAAATTGTGAGCTAATAAGGCACACAAACTAAATCCATATTCTTTTATTTTTTGCATATATAAATATACTGGTTTGCAAAAGAACCTTTAAAATATGAAAAACTCATTTTATTAAGCAGTATTTTCAATTTTACAATATAAAAGCATAAATGAGAATGGAATATGACATGAAATAATTTAGAGATTGAAAACATTTAAGCTTGGGATGAAATGAAAATGATGGCCATAGGAGAAACATGATTTCTTTGAATGACTGGACAATTGGCCATATTCGAGAAAGGTAGAGAAAAAAAAAATATATGTATTTACACAACTGGTCACTACAAGAGTTCAATGGATTTTGTCACTGTGCACAACAGTCTGGTCCTCATGGTTTCTAGCAGAAATACAACTGGAATAAAATTTCTTTCTAAATGTTCACAACAGTTTCACTAGCTTACAACCATGTCTCACACTCCTGAGGTTTGGCATTTCCTCAAAAGAAAATTAGCCCTTTTGAAGGATTAAAACAAAAATAGTAAGTATCTATATATGTATAATATATATTTATATATCACCTTGAGTTCTTTCTCACTTTTCCAAATGAAACAGTAACAAGTTATTTTCCACTTCACTTATATTTTTCAAATTCAACTATTAAACCTCGTCACAGTATCTTTGAGGTACATAGTGTATGTACACAATAAAATTTTCAATACATCTTTTCTAATGTGAGCACCAGTAAATCCACTGTTTGATCACCAAAGTATATTGCTGACTAATTATTTTCTCTCTTCTTCACAAAAGCAATTAACACTGCACTTAGAATATCTCAGGTGATGTCTGTCTAGATATGCTGCGGGTCACTCTCACGCCTGGAGATGTCTGAGTTGCAATTGTCCGTAACTCTACACGCGCACTACTCAGGAGCTGTGCAACTTCTCTCGGTGAGACGTATAGACCTGTTCGTTGACGTCTGGTGTGTCCTTTATATGATTGAAATTGAAATCAGTAATGTTAATAGGTTTTGCATTGAATGCCTAAATCTATAGAGATCTATATTTAAAAATCTCAAGCTACAGCAAAATATAGTTGAACTTTGACTTAATTTAGTAGATAATACTATATGATATTCTACTTTCTACTTAAGTGTTACCTGATAATTATTTGCCTTGTAACAACAAATACTGTGCAAGGCTACTAATCAGAAATCCTGAGCAGTTTAGCAGCTAGGTAGTGTTAATATGGTTCCCAAGTTAATGAAGATAACATTTTTCATTTCACATATGGGAAAACCTTTTGAAAATTACTGTTACTGAATTTTTTGTAACCTGAATGCACATCAGTATTAGTTACAACATCCAAATAATAATAATTGTTATTCATATTCTCATAAACCTTACATAAACAAACTATGTGTACAGTACAGTAGATATGTATAGAGATTTCCTTAACCTATGAGGTCTTGAATTATGACTAAAATTATCCAAATATTCATCAAACCTTTCAGGTAAATATATAAATGTAAATTCTAATATTACAGTATTACATACTGCAATAACCTACTTATTGCTTGGCAATAATCTTTATAAATTTAAACAAAATAAACCAATGCTCTTCTTAACTCATTGGATCCAGGTGACGTGACTAATGGAGTGAAAACTTTGGCTGGGGCCATCTACGGTTTTCACCTCTATAGTGGCTAGTGTATTGCTATTTCCCATATTCAAACAGCATTACAAATGAAAATTATAGAACTAGGAAAATAGGAGGGTAAAAAAAAGTTTAAGCAGGGGAGGCAACGAGTCCTATTACAGCAGATAAGTTTTTATGTGAACCAACCCTACAAGCCATACACCTCCTCAAGTGATGTATGGATTCTGTTCCACATGTGGGTCACAAGGTATCTGGATCCAACAGGTTGATGCATGTGTATACATAAATATATATACATATATATTTATATATATGCCTCAAATCTTTAAAAATATATAGAAGTATGCATTTCAACAGGGGAAAGAAAGAAAGAAATATACACTGAAAAATACAACATAGGAGAAATGCTACTCTAACTACTATAAAGCCTATCTCAAAGATGACAAAACATATACTTGTACATTTTTAAAGCTATCTGTAACATTCAAACCTGTGTGACAAGACAGATACAAAGCACTTGAACATACCCATGGCATATATCTTGCACCCCCCCCCCATACACACACACACACACACACAAACAATCTTAAGGCACCAATGACGAGAGAGCAAGTGAGAGATTTGGTCTACTGTTTTTTTTCTAGCAACATGACCATGACATAGATATTTTCCTGACACAATACTGTGAATATCTTAGTGCTAAACACTGTACTGAAAAACACATCTCATGAGAAATGCATACATAATGCATTTTGAAACTATTCATACAAATATTCTGAAATCTGTTTTATTTGCTCTAAGCCAATGATTTGACAGCCAGCCTGGACCTGGTGACAATGGCGTATGTTGACAGGACTGTGGACACGCAGCTCCATGCGTAGGAGACCCAACAGCGTTTCACGCCTGTCAGGGATGATCTTAAAATCAGCATTTCCCTTCCAAAGGAATTATCTTTGGAATATGAAATGCAGAGTTCAGTTGCCTTCATTTCCTTTCTTGATAAATGAATATAAGTCTTTAAATCTTTGAAATCAATCCTTCAAACAGCAATACCTTATAATTTTCATTTGTGATGTAATAATGAATACTGGATTTAATTTGTTGAAAATTAACAGAGATAAAGAACACTTCATTTCATATATGACCTTAACATTTGAAAATGAAATGCAGTTTTTACAAAATAAACTCTTCAATAAGAAAGGAAAGAAGGCAAAAAAATGTGTATGTTCAATGCAATAAAATGGCTTTGTGAAAATCATTCCAAAATTAACTAGAAAAAACAAATCAATAACCAAAAAAACTCTCATGCTTTCATTTTCATCTTTAAATATGCAACAATACAGCTTCTCTCCAACATACAGGACCTAAAAGAAAATGTTTGATCATCCTAAGTGTTGTGTGTCGAGTAGGAACAGGGCAGAAAAACAATATAACACAGAAAACTCAATATCATTAAATTCATAATGACATTGAATTATCCATGTCATGTTGAATTTACCAACAACCTGATCACTCTTTGTTTGTGTAAGTGTCAGATGCTTAAAATATAACCCATGGGTAAGAAGATACTAATAAACAACAGATAATGGTAAGACAAACCAATGAAAATGGACTGATGCCCTGTTTACACCATCCTTTTATGATTACCAAAATTAACTTACCATCTTTGCAATACCACCATAAAAACCAATAACAGACAAACTTATCCACTAATAGAAGAAAGGAAGAAAGTCAGAAAAATAAAATACAAGAACAAGACCATCTACCAGCTCTTGCTTAGAGGCAACACTTACCCTTTTTAACTGTATTATTATTTTGAGGAGCCATAAAGGGGGGAGAGGGGGCCGTTGGAGAGTAATAGATGGTGGCATCATTTGAGTCCTCATTCTCCGAGGAATCAAACATTTGTGGCGAGCCAACATCTGATGAGGAACTAGAATAACAATAGGTTTCGCAGTCTGAGGTGGATGACAGGCGCTCTGCACGTCTCCGCATCACAGCTTCCATCTCTGGGGTGAACTGTGTTGGGGGTTCTTCCCCTGTGGGGCTGCTTCTGTTGCTATAGCAGTTGCTGTAAAACAAAAATTAGTTAACCACTTTTTCCAAAATATGGTAACATTTTAAGCTATATGAAAAGAAATTATTAGAAAAGGGGTAAAAAAGGAAGCCCTTATAGCAAATATAACTAAATAAGCAAGATACACAGAACTTTTGTGGAAAAAAAAAAAATAATAATAATAATAATAAATAATAATTTCTGAAACTCACCTATTGTGTCTATGACGTTTTTGGCAAACAGGCGGAGATGCTGACTTCTCTCTGATCTTGTTCATGATTTCAATCATCTGTGGAGTAGGATTGTCAAGGGATGTGTCCCGAACAATGCCTAATCTCTTGGGTCTCTGTTTCATTTTGCGCTCAGCCATCTTTTGATTTTCCTTCTCAATCATCACGTCCTCGGGGTCTATGTAGGCAAACTCTGGCTGATTGGGCTTGCTCAGACTGATACCTATTAAGGAATTTCTGGGGCAAGTTCTTGTATTAACCCTGCAAGGAGAAAGACCAATCAACATGTAGGATTATCAGAAAGAAGAAAGTAACAAATAATCATTAACTTTCTAAGAACTTCAATTTTCTTTCCCTTAAAGGCAACTGTTACATTCACTCCCAATTTGCAAATACAATTACCAAAATTAACATACAGAAAACATGCTGAAGTTTGGCATACCTCTTATTCCTTGGTCTACATGGAGAGATATTAGATGCCCTCATCATCTTCTTGGGAGTGAAGTCTGATATATTTTCTTCCTCCTCTGAACGCCGCTTCGTGGTTTTCTAGAAAGCAAAAATTTCCATGGGGGTTAGCAATTTCTAAGAATGTCACACATGCAACACATCAGCAACAAACAATAATTAACTTCAATCATATAGCTCAATGAAAACAGTACAGGAAACAAACACACACAAATGACCAAAAGAAAATAAATACATAGAGAATAAACAAAAATAGGCCAACACCCATGAAAATCTTTGCTGTCTAAGGATGCAGAAGAAATACCAAGTTCTCGAAATTCCTTTATTGATCATCATCTCTACACCAATCTCAGTTTCTTGATCTGGACATACAAAATAACTAAACAAAGCTTCTCTAGCAATGAAATGCAATACAAGATACTGCTACGTAAGGAAATAGATGCAATTACATGAGAATGGAGTGTATAAAAATAACATAAAATGACTGAACACGATTTCTGGTTTCCAAGTTACTTCACTAGCCAAAATTCATCATAAAAATAATAAAATTGGCACCATGGTATCACCACCATCATCAGGCACTTATGGAATGTATCTAACGCTTCTTACTCATAAGAGCAAGCATCTGAGGGGTAGGGTTGCTAATGCCTGCATACTTTGATGTATCAGGGACATCCTTAGCAGCTCCCCTGCCCCTTCCCCTAGAACCACTCCTACCCCTGCCCCGTACTCCAACACGAACGTTGGCTTTCTTACTCGTGTTCTCTTTCTCTGACACAGGGGATGACTCCCTCGTGCTACTACCACTGCGGCTAGCAGCACCCCTACCCCTCTTACTAGCACCTCTAGCTCTCTTAGCACCACTCTTCTTGGGTTTCTTTTCTGACAGTTCTTCCTCATCCTCCTGCTCTTCTTCATCTTCCGACATGTCTTTAATATGTCGCTTTCTTACCTTACGGTCGAGACGTGACTTGGGTTTACGTGACACAGGCACTGGTGTTGCTGACATAAACACCAGCTTCCCGTCATCCCGGTAGCCCTTGGCCTTTAAGCCCTCACGGAGGATGTTCCGGCACTTCTCGTAATCGGGCTTCTCGTCAAAAGCCAGGTTGACTACGTACTCCAAATACTCTTTCAGACCTTCAAATGAGAGAGAAGAATAAATTAGGCTTACGTTAAGCATAAAACTAGACTTGATGCTAAATCCAAAATGTCAAATCTCACCAAAGTGATTTCTTTCAACTCTTACCTGGAGGTTGGGTTTCTGGGAAACACTGTGTCATAAATGTATCCAATTTCTCCATGTAGCCTCTCTTCTGATTAGCAACATAATTGCAATCCTGTAACTTATCTTCCCAGGGTAGTCGTGAGCAAAGCCACTGTGTCATGTTGTAGCCAAGGATCTCTAGGTCTCCTCGTCGAGAGTGAGCTGCAACAAGAACGTAAATAAGAATATCAATATTTAATAAAATTTATCTGTATCAAATATGTTATCATTGAAACAAACTTTTCCATAGCCTGTCATATTAAGAGTCTTTACAACATCCACTTACCACCAATGTGGGCATCCCGTGAGGTAAATTCTATGGTGCCATCATGGGCTTTCCTCTGATCGAACTTGTATTCTTTGTGCTTCCCATCGTTGGCATAACGACAGGCCAGGCCAAAGTCAACTAGGAATACTTGGTGTTCTGTGCCCGGCTGGTGTCCGATCAGCAGGTTGGATGCCTTGATGTCAGCATGGATGTACTCCTTGCTATGGATGTATTCTAGCACATCCAACTAGAAAATAAGAAGATTAAATGATGAGCACAGGTCATTAATCAAAGACACAAACACATATATAGACACTAATAAAGACTTCTACTTGCTTGATTGAATTTATACTTACGATTTGAATGCCCACTTGAAAGACAGTCTTGAAGGAGAATCTCTTGCTGTGCCTTTCCAAGATTTTCTGCAAGTCCATGCCAAATCTCTCCATGACCATGAATCTGTACTTCTGGCCAGTGTATTCAAACGAGCCTGATCCCAGGTACTTTGGCATGCCCAAGCGCTTCAGCTTCTTCTCCTTCTTCCAGGTTTCGATGTGCTCTGGCTTCGCTACACGCATGTAGCAGTGCATCTCTGCAAAAAGTGGGCCATTGCTGTGGGGCTCCACTTTGATGACATATTCAGCTGAATCATCTACAGGTCTGTCAATTTCATTGGAAGCCAAGTAGATCTCTCCAAAGCCACCCACACCTGCAAGAAGACCCATTCACGGATGTTAAAACTTGATATCCTACACAGAACAAACATATAGAATGGGAATTCATGTAAACCGATCAACATCGCGAGACGGAAATAAAACTTGTCCACTCACCGATACTATTACCAATTCTCCAGTTCTTCTTGGCAATGTCTGTTACGACAACCCCAGGGGCAATGGGGTCAGGCAGCTTGAAGCCGTTTGCTGCCACACGCTTCTTGGGAGCGGCTTTTGAGCCTCCCTTGTTGGCGGTTGCTCCTTTGCGGGGAGCCATGTCTGTCCGGCAGGCAGGTTGGGTTTAGGACAGATGTATTTTCCCTTCACTTATTCTCCCCCAATAGCACCAAATCTCTCACTTGCTCTCTCAAAATCCTGCAAAGAAAGGAGAAAAAACGTCATGAGCTGAAAAATTTCTGAAGATGTCTTGCAAGTTCATAGCTTTTTTCTCTTTATTTTGGTCTACTCATAGCTTACCTCCTATGAATAAAAACTTCCAATGAGCTCAACAGAAAAAGATATGGTAAAGAATATAATTACTAATCTCACATGAGATTTATCAACACAATCTTTAACATAACACCACCACTGTCTCTTCCACATTGAAATAAACCTAAATTAGATAAATATCTGTTTTCTTCGGTATTAGCACTATCACTAACCAATATTTCTTAGAAAGTGAGAGCATCCTGAGTCCTTTCAAACAAACGGACGATACTGTCTTTGCCTGATTAAATGACAACGAGTAACTTACTGAGAAGTACTGTACTGATAACAAAACTGGGATTATAAACACGAAACTTTACAATAGACCTTTCTCAGACTTATCTGGGACTTCTAAACTTGAAGCAAACAAAACCGTGCGAAACTAAAAATAAATTCCTCGGGACAAGCTGCATAGGCCTATCCGACCGTTAAATAAAAAGAATTCCTATAAAACTTGCCCTATTCCACAAATATCAATCTCAACTTCAAGAATGCATTCATAACAATTCTCCTTGCATAGATAAAAAAAAATATTTGAACCCAAAAATAAATACAGAAATGAGTGTAAATATCCCAAAAGACGAACGAACTCTTCCCCCCCGAGACGTGGCAACAGCGCATCATCTGATCGCTTTTCTCCCCCGAATATTCCTTCCAAGACCACCGAAGTCGCCTCGCTTATTTCGCCATTTTCCTCGCAATCCCCCACTTCCATGCGCTTCTAAACCCCAAAATATCATGCTACCTACCCTATCCCACTTCCCGATGGCCCCGAGAGGCTTCTCCCAACGCCAAAACCGAGGCCCACGACCTCCGAGTCCACGCATGTATCACACACTCGCCACTCGTCCACCCCGACCGCCCGACGGGGAACAACAACAAAAATCCCTCCACATTCCTCCGACCCTAAATCCCCCACATATCCACCCCCGACCCCTCCCAAAGAACAAAAACCACCACCTCACCTCAACTTAAAAATAAAAGGAAGCAGAAACAAGCTCCTAAATAACGTGGAGTAATCGCCTCATCTCCGAAATGTCTCCCTCTCGCTCGCTGGCCCGCTCCCTCCGCCACTCCAGCTCGACAATGGCGGGAACGACTGAGCATCGCGTTGCGCACCGCTCCGCCCCCGCCCGCCGCCGCGTCCCGAGCCCTCGCCTCACCCCCTCGGCCGCGGCTTCGACTCCGCTCAATTCGGGTGGGGGGTCAGGTGAGGTAGGAGGGGGGAGCGCAGGTCTACATTGTATGGAGTTAGGGAGTTGGTTAATTGTCTGGGATTATATACGTCATGTAGGCAATTTTTCTTTACGATTTCGGGTTATTTTGTGATTAATAAAGTCAGCGCTGCGGCGAAATAGCTCAGGTAACATCTCTGGCTTAGTCCATGGTGATGTGGAATGCTTACGTATTCAAACCGAAACGACGCTATGCGATATACGAACAGTCAGATGCATATCAAATATTCTTAAGTGAACAGTTTCTACAAGTTCAAGCATGAAGATTATGCCTTCCGCAACATGATGCCATAGGTTATACTGCATGTCATTGAGTATAAAACATACGTTGGCAAACATGGTGCAATTTTGGCCAAAACGGAATTCCATTAAGGAAACTCAATGTTTATTAACTGACAGCATTAAAAAGTTTTGAAATATTATTCTGTCATGAACTAATCGTTGGTGATGTAATAACCAACGAACAATATTGCGCCTAGTATAACAATGCGCCTTCATACTTACATAGATACATCTATCCATATATGTAATATTATAAATAAATAAATATATATATACATATATATATACATATATATATATATACATATATATATACATATATATATACATATATATATACATATATATATATATATATATATATATATATATATATATATATATATATATATATATACATACTGAACTTAGTGCAGTTGTTCCCCATCACCTTTCCAATTACAAGACCCCAAGCGAATAATAGTTTACATTATATTTTCTACAATAATATCCTTCCGAAAAGACTCTCTATGGGAGATACCCCCCCCCCCCCCCAAGAAACGACGATCAAGGATACGTAATTTAGGTCAGTTTCCCCGTCTGCAGCGCTGCGGGAAGGGATTTCCTATCTCAAAGGTGCGTCCTGTTCCATGCAGTCCATCAATAATCCCAAGTGCAATTTCAACATAATCTGCGGCCAACAGGTTCAGTCAGTATACGCTGTGAAGGTCTGGGATATCTACACTGTCCAATGTCAGATGGATATAATCCGATATATCTACAACCTCAGCTTTTTTTTTTCTTTATCATATACTAAGGTTTATAACTTACTGAGCATTTTGACTGATTCTCTTCTTCAGATATACGGCCAGTTTATTAAAAATGCGCGAGGCCCGACGCAATACATAATCATATACAAGGACATGCATACATAAAGAAATAAATGCAAATATACGTATACATGATAAATACACATTTATCGATCTATTTATGTGGTAGATATGCACGTATAGACTGATATATATGTATTTATTTCTGTGTATAAGCATGTCCGTCTAATGAATGCTCGTTGGGTCAAGCCTCGCATACTTTTAACAAACCAGCCGGTAGAAACAATTTTCGACGCCGAAACCTAAGCATGAGTAAGAGTGCGTTCACATCCTGGTGAAGGGAAAGTTATTTTCTTCAGGAGGATATCTACATTTTCAAGATTCTCATGACTGGAGGCAAGAAATCCTCGGGTAGTGCAGCTCAGTGCAAACTTTCCTGGTCAGTAAATTAAAGAACTGCCAGAGCATTATCGTCCCTGTCGAGTCATATATCCGCACCCTCTTCCTCAGAACACAAGCAAGGAAGCGGAACAGCCAGCCCCTAGTTTATCATGTGAGTGAGGGTCATCGTCATACACAAGGACGGCACATCCTGTCCCTCCGAATAAACCCTCTAACATACCAGTGAAATTTAAGCATGGAATGTCCAGGCCTTATTAAACGCAAGCATGACTTCTCCGTTCAGACGCCCCTCGCGTTCCACCTACAGAATCTAAGAATAAGAAGGTGCCTTGGGCTTGTCTACCAGTCTGGCAACGCTGGCTCAAGGCCTCCTCTCATTTATCAAAGTGGGCTCGCCTCGGTCGCACTGAGCTTGAGCCTAATACGGTTGCGCATTTTGGCCAACGCGACGCGAGACTCTTAAGTAACGCCCGAGTCCTTTTCTCAAGACAACGGCAATTAGGGACACAGGGCAACCGCAGACTATCCTCATTGTCTTATCCACCACAACAGACGCATGGAAAATAGAGCCTGGGGAGCCACACCCGCCCTTTGAGAGCTCGAAAAGGTTGACCGCATAGGCACAACAGAGACACAGAAAATGATACACGGCAGCTTAAGACACAGCTCGACTCACTCGTGTATTTCATTCGAGGTCGCCAGTCGAATGACACACTCCTCGACCCCTTCCAGATTAGATAACATTCAACAGCTGATAGTAAGGTATACTTATGGAAGTGCAGATATAAACTTAACGAGGATTCAATGTACATAGCCTAAAATCATCAGCAGAATGAACAATGTAGCGTTTAGTAAGATATATTTTTGCACAGCGTCCAGGTGGCCTGATTTGGTATTCAGAAAACCAGTCCCGAGAGGAAGGGGAAAAAAGGTATTTAAAAAAGTTTTGCAACCCGAATGTAATTTTTGTGCTAACAAGTGTTAGGGTATTCTGCACTGTCCTGACGCTTTAGTGTCTATGCGTTACTCTGCTGTAACACATGCATGGTAGAAAACCCACAATGAACAGACTGGTTTGTGCTGTACCAGATGCAGAAATTGTACCCCCCCTACAGAGAGAGAGAGAGAGAGAGAGAGAGAGAGAGAGAGAGAGAGAAAGAGAGAGAGAGAGAGAGAGAGAGAGAGAGAGAGAGAGAGAGAGAGAGAGAGAGAGAGGGAGAGGGAGAGGGAGAGGGAGAGGGAGAGGGAGAGGGAGAGGGAGAGGGAGAGGGAGAGGGAGAGGGAGAAAGGATATTGATATTAATATTTTCCCTGACCCTATTAATAATTAATAACATTAATCAAGGGAATGGTAATAACAATTACAATTATATTTACAATATCAGACAATCAATAATAATAATAATAATAATAATAATCATTCTTATTATAATAGTAAAAATTATAACTATCATTATAACAAAAATAATAACAATGATGATGATGATGATGATGATGGTGATAATGATGGTGATGATGATGATGATGATAGTAATAATAACAATAATGAAAATACTACTAAAGATGGTTATGGTGATGATGCGGAAAAAATGGTAACAGCAGAGCAACAAGAATAGCAATATTTACTATTATTACAGTAATATGCATAATTTAAAATCATAAAAATAGTAATAGCAACAGTAATACTAAGTGTAACAGTAATAACAATAACAATAACAATAATAATAATAATAATAATAATAATAATAATAATAATAATAACAATAATAATAATAACAGTCTCCGTAGTAACACGCGGAAATATTCATATAATTGTTCTATAAATACAAAACGTACCAAAAGCAATCCCCAGATAAACATTCGAAATAGAAATCACACCAATAACCAATACCATTCCCATACCCCCTCTCCCACCTCCCCCCCCCAAAAAAAAAGTACCCAAATACCCAAAGGTGTTTAATAACAAAATAACAACCTCTACCACCACCACGACGGCATGGGGCGCTGATCAAACCCCCACAACCACACAGGCAGATTTCAAAATGCCGGATTTCCCATCTGATAGCCTCCCCCCGCCCCCCACCCTTGAGGACCTTGAAACCAACACGTAGACTGATATATAAAACCCCTCGCACCGCCCCACCGCAGGCTCACCTCGCTACAACAGGTGAGTGATGGAGAAGGAAATGGAAAAGGTACGAGAGCGGTTGATGAAAGGGAGGGTGAAGAAAGATTCGAGAGGGAAAATCAAGAGAAAAGGGTACAGGCAAAGAGGGAAGAAGAAAGGTACAAAGAAGGAAGTTCCATATCGCATTCCTCGGTCCTCTGTGGAAGTGGGTGATGAAAGACCGTTTGCTTATATCTTTTTTTGAGGTAAAGGTGGCAGGTTAGAAATGATTGGTGACAAGCTAACAGATGGGTAATAATAACTATCGGATATACAATCACGTTATTCGGACACATTGCATTCAAATAATCGCCAACAACACTCCAATGCATCTTTTACCTTCAATAAATAAATAAATAAAATGAAATCAAAATAACAGTCCCGCCAAAGGGCCCAAAGCACGGCTAACACCAAAAATATTAGGTCCCACCTAAAAACGGAAGGGCGCCCAACTTACGTCTCAGTGCAGGTCCTCTTCACGGTCGGCCATGTCTTTCCCAGAATCGGTTCCCGGCCCGAGTACTGCACATCCCACATCCCAGGCTCGAGCAGCCTTCTCATCACCTCGATCCGACGGCGATCTCTCATCGAAGCACGCGTTTCTCAACCAGTCTATGCCTCTATTTCAATACAGCGTTTATCTCTTGTCTTCCTTCCGAATGGGATCGGTTCGCGCACACTAACAAATCCACTTCTTAGCAAAAATCCTCAACGAAGACGACAGCAGGGAAGTCCCACGTCAGGGGCGGGCGAGCGCTCAGACACAGATGCGTCAGACCAAGCGCAGCGCGACCACACAACCGAGCGAGAGCCACCAGTCTACTAGTGAGCGGCGGGCGAGAGCGAAGGGCTTTTGACTCCTCGCTCCGGGTGGGAGGGAGGCGGGGGGGAGGGGCGGGGAGAGCCGGGGCGGGGAAGGCTCTACTCACCGGGGAGTGCCACACCATAGCAATAATGTTGCCGGGATACCCGCCGCACGGGATTCTCGCACTTACCGGCCGGCGTAATGCACTCCCGCCCTGCTCCGGGATGCCAGCCTTCCATCGTCATCGCAGGGGTCGTCTTCGCCCCGACCCGCGCCCGTGGTCAGGCCGACGGCGCCTCACGGGCACGCAGCATCAAGCAGCATCGGCCGCCCGCGCTCATCCAGGCGGCGGCGACGGCGAATCCCACGGCGCGCTTACGTAACCAGCAGCGGCCGCAACGCATCGTTTTTCATAAGGACCAAAATGGCTGCTAAGCGGATTGCGTGGAGCGGGTAGGAGGTGGGGGGGGGGTGCGAATATGTATTGCAAGAAGAGGGGGCAGGAAGGGGGGTAAGGTATGAGAAGCTCGTACCCCCTCGGCGTTTCTTGTTACGCAAGCAACAGGAAGAGCATCCCGCGACAAGAAGAAAACTTCCTCCCTACCCAAAGAGAGAAATCAACTTACACACAACAAAATATCCTAATCCCCTTCGCATTCAGAAAAAAAAAACACTTAGAACACACACCAAAAGAAAATAGAGAAGAGAGAGAGAGAGAAGAAAAAGGAAGGGGGGGCCGAGTGCCTTCGCCGTGACTGACGCTGACGCCCCCCTCTCCCCCTCCTCCCCCCGCCCGACGCCGCGTTTCGGCCGCGCTCCTACGCACCATGACGGCCCCGTTGACCCTCCAGCCCCCGCCCCACTTGGCCCCATCACGCCGCGTATGACACACAACGCACCAGCATCGCCCTGCCTCGCATTCCTAACCTTTGCAGTTACCTTTCCTTGATGAAATTGTGTTTAGGCACAAAATAACAATACAAACAACAATAACAATAATAATGCGAACTATTGACACCTGGTCTGGCGCCTCATCCTTCTCATTAGCCCTCATCCTGATCCTCGCAAGCCCTCCCGCTCAACCTTCCTTTGTTATGCAGCACCGAGGCGCGGGGGAGGGACAGGGAACGAAGGAAGGAGGGACCGGGGCAGAAGGCAGGGCTCAAACACGGGGAGGAATGGCAGGAAGCTAGAGAGAGAGAGAGGGGGGGGGGAGAGTAGGGTACGGGGAATGGGAAATAGGGGAGGGAGGGGACCCATATACTACGCAGTTGCTACGGAGGCACTGCTATTGGTCAAGGTTGCAGGACGCCGACGCACAAGCACACCATACAAGCAGGGGGGGGGGGGGGGGCAGGAAGGGAGGGCGCGCTCGCGGAACCAATGGGTACACTTGGACACCGATTGCTTGGCAAGCCTGCCTGCGTCTCTCTCTCTCTCTCTCTCTCTCTCTCTCTCTCTCTCTCTCTCTCTCTCTCTCTCTCTCTCTTCGACACAAAGATTCAAGAGTGGTAAAAATAAAACAAAATAAAAATATATACACATATTGATTACATATTGAGCCCAAACGATACAAGGTACATATGGGAGAGAAAAGGGGGGACAAAAGGGGAGAGGGGGAAAACAAACACACTACCCCCTTCTCCACCCCCAACCACCTCCCCAATCAGTGCACCGCAATTTCAACACGCGTCCCCCACCCGCCACTCTCCCTTTCCCCCCTCCTTCCCCTTGGCGTCGTCACGTGACTATCCTACCTCTTACATAACCTTGCTTCGCGAACAGTTACGTAACTCTATGGACCCTTTCCCTTATATGGGCATAAGTTGTATCTGAGACGGCGGTGCTCCCTTTCTTGGGAAAAGTTATGGCAACAATTAAAACACAAAGAAAAACAATTAAACATTCCTTTCCCCAGTGACAAATCCATACTATTTGCTCGAGATGATTAGAGAAAAACGTCTCTCACAACCATAAGGAGGCGAAATGTTAAAAAAAAAAAAATAACAAAATAACTTAAAAAAGAGAATGACACCAGAGTAGCAGCGACGCTTAGCTGACGATTCGACAGACCTTCGAAAACATCTATCGAGCGTGGGCGGGTTTCGACTGACATTTAGGATGATCGAACTTAAATAGGTTTCCCATGGCACGCGAGAAGCCGCGCCTAACAACCCTACCCCCTCCCCCCCCTTCCCCCTTTCCTTCTGCAACTCCTGCAACATAGACTGTCCATTGTCAGAACATTCTCCGGAAGTGACAAAAAAAAAAAAAATCTTTGAAGTGTTTGAATCAACGAAATGCATTTTACCCGGCCTCATATTCAATACGTAATTCAAGGGTCATTAATATATATTTTATGTAATGCTAAGAGACAACAGACCCCTTTATCGCAGTCACTTCGTCCCACGAGCTTCCTTTGGTCAACCACGAGACAACCACTCGAAAACACCTTGAAAATGTAAAAATATGGTGCAACACTTTTATGGAGATGGGAAAGGATGAATAACAACAATAACAATAACCTTAAAAATAATAATGATAATAACGGTAACAATAACAACAATAACAATAAATAATAACAATATAAATAACGATAGCAATAATCATAATCATAATACATTATTATAATAAATAATAAAACCCATGACAAGAATAACAGTAATCCTTAGAGGAGCAACAGCAACACCACCGACAAGACCACCAAACAAAAATCAAAATAAACCTCAAGACGACGCCGCCGCCGCTACCTAGAGCCTTTCATGGCCACCCATACTCAAATGGACGAATGAATGGCAATGGCAATGGCAGTATGGCAATGACAGTGACAATGACAATGGCGACCGTCCGTGCACAAAAAGCGAAATAAGGCCAAGTTGTCGGGCATGCGCATTCGCACCTCTACGGACCCAACTCTACCCTCCCCTCCCCCCCTCTCCCCTACCATCCCCCTCTCCCCTATCCTCTTCTCAACCCTCCCCTCCCTCTCCCCTACCCTCTTCTCTAGACCCCCCCTCCCCTCTCCCTTACCCTCTTCTCTTTCTTCGTTGTTCTACGCAGTTAGCTGGGGGAAAGACGACAGGGGGGTGGGGAGGGTGGGGGGAGCACGGAAAAGATGGAGAGAGAGAGACGGGGGGGGATTGAGGGGGGGGGGAGGGACGAAGCAAAGACACAAGGCATCATTCGTTCCCGTCCCCCAAGAAATGAAAAGAAAAAAAAAAAAGATAGAAAACTGAGACAAATACAGAAAGAAAAAAAAAAAACTATTTCAACAAAGTCCTCCATTCCGAACAAACCGGAATAAAGGAATGTACTTCTACACCTCAATTGCCATCTCAAATCCCGGCACAAATTCACGAAGTCTGATTAACCTTGGGGAGCTTTTGGGTACGTTTCACTCACGCCCTCCCCACCCCCCCCCCCACCATTACCCCTTCCCCTTCCATTCAGGTCCCTACCCCCCCTCTCCCAACGCATTAACGCCCGCCCACCAGCGCCTTCCCCTACCCCCACCCCACCCCCCACTCCAACTGTGCAAGCAGACTTATACGCCAAGAGTACCTCTCTTCTCTCCCCTCTCGCCTCACCTTCTCTCTCTCTCTTCCTCTCTGTTACTTGCTCTCTCATTCATTCACTCTCGGTCTCTCTCTCTCTCTCTCTCTCTCTCTCTCTCTCTCTCAACCTACCCCTCCCTGACGCAAGGACGAATGATAAATAAAATACGCACATACTTATGACTAAGAAAACAAGTTCCTTTCATCCCGCGTTCGTCCCCTTTCTGCTCGGCATCCTATCGACCCCGACCCCCCCCCCCGTATCCCTACGCGAAGCGGACTAGAAGGGGGTGAAGATTTTTCTTTAAAAAAGAGGGGGCTCTGGGAGGATGTAAATGACGGGTATTATTGAGGGTACGGGACAAGGAGGAGGAGGAGGGGGAGGTGAGTGAGGAGGAGGGGGAAGGAGGAGAAGGAAGTAGGAATAAGAGGCAGAGGGGGAGTAGAAGGAAGTAGATGGGGAAGGAGTAGTAGGAGGTGGGCAAGGAGGCAGAGGACAAACAGGAGGGGGGAGGGAAAGGGGGGAGAGGGAAGACGAGGGAACGGAGGAAGAGGAAGGAGACGACGACAATACAGTGGTGACGATGAGGGTGCGAGTAATGAGAGAGAAGCGATAGATGCTGGGGGGGAAAAGTGCAGAAAATTAGAAACCCCAAAAAGGTAATAATAAACAAACACGAAGAGAACCACTCGTCGAAAACCCAACGCCCACAATCAAGATCCGACACCCGACCACAGACCCATGAACAACAACCGCCAACCATCAACCACAGCACCGATCACGCCCACTACCACAGCAACCACCACGCCCACTACCACAGCTACCACCGATACCTCGCCCACCAAGAGCGATAGCAACAGCAGCAATTTTGGGGGAGAAAGACGCTATGGGTACACACAAACAGAAGCCAAAGAGGGGGAGAGGGGGAGGGGAGGCAGCATTGCAATGGCGTGCAACAGTACGGCCCTATTGAATGGAGGATGGGGTGTGTGTGTGGGGGGGGGAGATGAGGGAGAGGGGGTGGGGGAAGAGAAGAGGGAGAGGGGGTAGGGGAAGAGAAAAGAGGGAGAGGGGGTGGGGGAGAGAGCGGGTGGGGGAAGAGAAGAGGGAGAAGGGGTAGGGGAAGAGGAAAGAGGAAGAGAGGGTGGGGGAAGAGAAAAGAGGAAGAGGGGGTGGGGGAAGAGAAGAGGGAGAGGGGGTAGGGGAAGAGGAAAGAGGAAGAGAGGGTGGGGGAAGAGGAAAGAGGAAGAGGGGGTGGGGAAGAGAAAAGAGAGAGAGGGTGTGGAAAAAGGAAGAGGGAGAGGGGTGGGAGATGAAAAAAGAGGAGGAATAGGGAGCTAGGGAAAACAGAAGAGGAGGGACAAGGGGGGGGGGGATGGAAAGTACCCAAGCACGTGTTGCACACAGAGGCAACACGTGATTCCCAGGTCACGTGCAGGTAGGACCATAGGTTGGAGGTACGTGTTGATGGGGGAGTTGGTTGGGGTGGGGGGCGGGGGGCCTAAAACGGTTTCTCGA
>NC_091555.1:10106434-10123934 GCF_042767895.1 Penaeus vannamei | reverse complement strand
TCAAGACTGAAAAGCTTCGCTGCATCGCTCGCCCGCAGATCGTCCGCGGATCGACGCTAACGACGCAGAAGGAAGAGGTGTACACCCCCCCCCCTCCCGCACCCTCCTCCCCTCCCCCTCTCCTCTCCCCAATCCCCACACTGCAGCCCGAAGTAGGAAACCCCCGCTGCAGTCCTTTCGTAAAATGTAACTAATGATAGCGACGATGATGATAACGATAGTGATGATGATGATGATGATAGTGATGGTGATGGCGTCATAGATAACGACATCAAAGCTAGAATAAACAGTCAATAATAGTAACAGAAATACTAGTACCTTTTCTTCCCCTCTCTAACGGTGACTCTAATTAAGCCATAAACATCAAAGAAAAGAAGAGAAAAATGAACAAAATACAGCGATCGTCTTCACTTCTGCATGGAATACCTGGCTTCAGTAAGGAGGAAAACGTCGTCCTGAAATTCGGTGCCAAGGTTTCTCGCGAACAAAAACACGCGTTCGGGTGATAAGGTCACGCACGAACAGACACACTTACGATACATCAACATATTTATAAAAAAATACAAACATACGAACATTCTCAAACTCACATACATAACCCTTACAACACAGAGACAGACACATTCACATACCCCCCACCCCCCACCTAAACGCCGGACGCTCGCCTCAGCAGCCAACACAATGCCAACAACGTAGGCAACTGGCCATCTTCCAACACTCCTTCCAACACCTCCTCCCAAAAATGCGAGGCTAAAACTGAAAGCACAAGATGCATGCACTGTCACTGAACCAATCGTCGCCCAAGACTACAACTCGGTCAAGGATCTGTCGAAAAGCCGTTACCAATTTCATTCACAAACACGCATTTCATAAAACGAAATTCATTCCGTGCAACTTACCAAAACAACATCATCACGGCATCGCGTAGGGCGGACCGCAATAACAAAGCGTGCGATGTGCAAATACCCTGACCCATTCATAGACATCCTACACCAGACACAACAAACACAAACAAATAAAAAATACACGAAAAAATAGCATCTAAAAACACAAGAATCCCCAAACCCTCCAATCGTACCACAGGTGTACCCCAAGTTTACTCCGCAAACACGCTTTCCCGCCGCCGAGTACAGGACTACAGTCGCCCCCTCGGTACTTCGTGCATGTACCCGGGTGCCAATGTTACCACACATACACACCTTCAGGGGCTAAATATAAGAAAAGACCGGAATCCCACCCGTGTGATGGCGCCCATGCGTAATTCGGCTGCATCTTAAAACTACGATAAAATAAAATTCGCAAGGGGAAAGGAATCACGCACGATAATAAAATGACGGAGTACAAGGAGGTTGAGCAGGAAACAAAGACAAGATACAGTGCCGAGAAAACATAACTCTTGTGGGACTCTCCAAGCACGCGAGGCAGTCCTGAGCCAAAGAAATAAAGACCTTGCCAAGCCAGTCAACCGCACCATACTTGCGCCAAAACTTACATAACCTTTTTAAGCACACACACACCCATCGCCGATCAACGCTTATTCGAACGTACCCAAGATCCCTGCCCTGGTACCCCCCCTGCCATGCCCCTCCTACCCTAGCCCCTACCCCCACCCCCCTCAGCTACATAACACATGCAACCTATCAAGCGTGATCGATGATGATGCCACCAATTCCGAGCCTAAGTCGAGGTGGGGGATGCTGAAGGGGGGAAGGTCGCGCGCCCCACCTGCCTGCCTGCCTGCCTGCTTGTCTGCCTTCCTGCATCCCTTCCCTGCTCCTGTCTACCTTCCTGCGCCCTTTCCCTGCTCCTGTCTGCCTTCCTGCGCCCTTTCCCTGCTCATGTCTACCTTCCTGCGTCCTTCCCTTCTTCTGCCTGCCTGCCTGCCTGCGCCCTTTCCCAGTTTGCTTGCCTGCCTGGACCCCATCCCCGTCTACCTGTCTTTGCCTGCCTTCCACGCTTCTCTGCTTGGCTGCCTACCTCCGCCACAACTGCCTTGTTCGCCGCCTTGAGAGACAGTCGGACAAGGACGTTTATTAATGCTCGCACGACATTGCACTCACTCGCGTTGACCCAAAAACACCAAACACACACGTACACACATCCACGTTATCTAAAATAAATAAAAAAGCTTCTCATCAAATACAAACATCCATTAAATTCCAAAACACGATTTTTCTCGGCAAAAAAAAAAAAAACGGGGACAATTGATCCCCTCTTATGATTTATCCTCACTGAGCCGTAGCCGAGTCTCACGATAAGGGTTATCTATATTGCGGTGTCTGCGTTTTATCTATCATTCCCATGGGCGCATTTTCTCTATCTGCTTATCTAATACCACTCGACATGATAACGGATATATATTAACAATCCCCCACCCCCCACCCCCCACTCTCTCTCTCTCTCTCTCTCTCTCTCTCTCTCTCTCTCTCTCTCTCTCTCTCTCTCTCTCTCTCTCTCTCTCTCTCTCTCTCTCTCTCTCTCTCTCTCTCTCGTTCACGAAGTAACAATGCATCTCCCAAGCGACGACAAAAGCCCCCCTCCCTCCCCCCGCCTTTCCCTTACGTCAAAAAGTTCCTTGAACAGTCATCTCATACCCCACCCCTTTACCCCTTTACCCCCCCCCCCTCCCCCAATACAGAGCAGCAGCGACGACCCTGAGGAAAAGCGCTCGGTGACGACCTGGTTACCGAGCGCCGTCGCCACGGGGCTATCTTTAAACCGTGCTACCTGGAGGAGGAGGAGGAGGATGGGGAGGGAGAGGAGGAGGGGGAGGAGGAGGAGGAGGAGGAGGAGGAGGAGGGGGAGTAGGAGGAGGACGAGAAGAAGAAGAAGAATAGGAAGAAGAATAAGGGGAGGAGGAGGAGGAATGGTAGTGGTGGTGGTTATAGTAATAGTAATAGTAATAGTAATAGTAACTAGTAGCAGTAGCAGTAGTAACAATAATAATAACAACAATAATAATAACAATAGTAGTAGTAGTAGTTCCAGTAATAACAATATTAATAGTAATTGTAATAATTGAAGTAATTGTAGTAGTAGTAGCACTAGTCGTAGTATTAGTCGTCGTTAAAGTAGTAGTAGTAGTAGTAGTAGTAGTAGTAGTAGTAGTAGTAGTAGTAGTAGTAGTAGTAGTAGTAGTAGTAGTAGTAGTAGTAGTAGTAGTAGTAGTAGTAGTAGTAGTAGTAGTAGTAGTAGTAGTAGAAGACGACGACAAAGATGCCGGCGGCGAAGGGGGTGAGGGAGGGAAAAGAATGGGGGGGGGGCTGCCCTTGTCCCCGTCACGTGCCCGGCCCACACCTGTCCGGGACGCAACTCGCTCTATCTCTACCTGCCTGTCCTTAAGTTAGGAGGCAACAAGGTCTTACGGGCGGAGAAGGGGGGGGGGGGGGGGAGGAAAGGCTTCTTGTCTTTAGTGCAAATAAATACAAATGGGCATTTCACGTCTTTACGCCCTTGACAATTCAAGGTGTAAAGGCATGAATGAAATCAAACATGGAAATAAACTACATACAAAATGAAATGATGATGATGATGATGATAATAATAACAATAGTAATGATAACAACAATAACAATAGTAATCATAACAACAATAACAATGGTAATAACAATAACAACAATAATAAAAACAACACTGGCACTAGTCATGGCTATGGAAGGGAGACGTGGAGGGTGATAATAACAGCAAGGGCGAGCGATAAGAGCCAGGATGTTGGTATCGCGTGTAGAATACCCTTAACTTACACCCTAATCTTGTTTCTATGTCAGGACTACATTCATAACTTATCCATACGATATTTTTTGTGCCGAGTAACTATGACGAATAATAATACAAATTATATCCAAGATATTCTTCGACACTCAACCACCCTGCAGCTAAGAAACAAGTACACAAACAAACAAACAAACACGTGTAGCTACTGACTAACTACTAGCTCAGAAAAGCGCTTAATCCCCTGAAGAAATAAACACGTGAATGAGCTGCCCAACCCAGCCATGGTAAATATCAACAAATGGACAATGCGCAAGCCAAGTAAGGCACCGCGCGAGTTTTAGTGGCCATAAAAACACGCGATAGAGATCCGAGACACAAAACAGAATCCATTCAAAACTACGAACTCTTACGCTCACAGAAAAAAAAAAAACTCGAGGCTGAAACTCCCATACACTGTATACTACGAGAGATTGGTGGGGGGGTCAAGACAAGATAAAATCTCTCTCTCTCTCTCTCACACTCTCACTGTGTGTGTGTGTGTGTGTGTGTGTGTGTGTGTGTGTGTGTGTGTGTGTGTGTGTGTGTGTGTGTGTGTGTGTGTGTATGTGTTTGTTTGTGTGTGTGTGTGTGTGTGTGTGTGTGTGTGTGTGTGTGTGTGTGTGTGTGTGTGTGTGTGTGTGTGTGTGTGTGTGTGTGTGTGTGTGTGTGTGTGTGTGTGTGAGAGAGAGTGTCTGTCTGTCTCTGTCTGTCTCTGTATGTCTGTGTCTGTGTCTGTGCATGTACCTCTGTCACACTTCCCCCTCACTCTTACTCACTCACACGCACACACAAACCTGTAGTAAATATCGTATTCCCCCTCCTTCCAAACGGCACGCGGCTGCCACGTATGTCCATCAACTGATAAAGGACAATTCCTTTTAAGGCGAGAGGCGAATTATACTCGTAGCCCTTCCCGCCGGACTGTCACTCCGCCCCGACCGGCTCTGTGCCTAAGACCTGCGTACCTGAACCCTTCTAGTTTATTCTAGTAGCCTAGTAGATGTCTATTATTGGCACTGCTAATAATACCATTACAAGCAATAACAGTAACAAAAGTAATAGTGGAGGTGATGATGATGATGATGGTGATGATAATAATAATAATAACTACAACCATCATAGCTATTACTACAATCATGGCACGAGTGACTTTTACAATCATTTCATCATTAGTACTGCTGATGATGAGAACAGCAACGCTATAATCCTTGCAAAACGAGTATTAATAGTAACGACCCCGACAGGTACAAGTATAAACCTCGGACCTGCAATGGAGGAAGACTTTGCAACTAAAAAAAGAAAAAAAAAAGAAACGCGCACTGCCTCGGCTTCCCCTTGGCCTACCTTCCTCGCCCCGCATAGGCTTCGCTCCCAATCCCTCTGTCCTGGACTCAACATGCCTCCCCCGTCCCATCCTACCCACCACATGGCCAAAGAAAGGGCAGGATTTGTTGGGGGGGAAAAAGGATTATAAGAGGATTATTATCTCACTCTGACGCGTCCTCTCCTGTCCCTCTCGGCTTCGCACATAAGCGGTGTGGGTAATGGGATAACAAAGCCGCGTCGCGTTCTTATTCGCACCTTCCCAAAAAGAGAAAGGGTGCCAATCGACGAAAGCCTTTCAAGTGTGCGTGGACGTGCGTTATTGTCCGTGCACGTACATACCGTGTGAAAGAAAGAGGGGGGAGGAGCGAGTGGCGTAATAAGAAATTATCTTCGAAAAAAAAATGTTCGAAAGCAATAAAACCAAAACAAGGCTCCAAACAAATGCGTAGCGGGATCTCCAGAACCGCGAGCGCCCCGGGATGGCAGGAGGCAGGCGTGCTCAACGGCGCAACACCCAACAGGTGCATGAACATCGCCATGAAGAGCGCCACGCGGCCATGCACGAGGCGGCCGCCACTTAAAGCTATCCTCATCATCATCCTCACTCACGCCCTCGTGCATGCGAGTAAACATCCCCCTCCCCCCTCACATCCAACCGCCCGCCCACCAACACGCCCCTGCGCCATCACCCAGCGTTGCAAGCGCCGTGTCTCTTTGCAAACGGAAGGCTGGTTGCGCCCCTGCAATCCCGCACCGAACTCCCGGGCAGCGAGTCGCCAGCGCAACCCTGCGCGAACCCGAGACTCAGTTGCAAGGGCATTTCACCGCGGGAAAGCGACACCGCAAGGCATGACGCGCCCTTTGCAATAAGACGCAACAATTCTACATCACCACCGCCCACCCGCCCTCGCAATCACCCCTGCCGGCCACTCACGCCCACGTCCCTTGAGGCCGGCTTGTGCTATGACGTCACAAGGTTCATACCCCGGGGTGCTTTAGGTACAAATCTCTGATAACCAAATGCCTCCCCCTCCCACATGGGTAAGACCCCCGCCTCCCCCACCCCAGGGCAGGATCTAACACTTAGGCGCGCTGGCGTCACCCTCCGGAATTATCTGCACATGCCTCCATCTTCTTCGAGTTTGCTTCTTTTGGGGAGACCGTGTGAGCATCTGCCTGTGCATGTGTGACTTCTGGCCAGTTACTCTATACTTGTGAGTGCGCGAATGCATGTCAAGAAGTCGGGGCACACGAATGCATGCCTGCGTGTGTGCGTGAGCGTGTCTCAAGGCCGCGAAGGACTGCCTGCCTGCACACTGGCTGCCCCACTCGCCGTAACAAACAACGGCCTCCAGTGCGGATATTAAGTGGCTGCGGGTTTTTATCAACGCGGAGCCAGCTGGCAGGCAAAACACCAGCGCAGCGCCGCCACACAACGCGGATCCTGGCCAACCTACTCGCTCGCAGCTTTCCGAATTTTACCTTTGGTGATCACTAAAATCAACTGCACCTTTATTCTTCCCACATTCGCTTGGAATTCTAAAAAAAAAAAAGACACCAGACAGACACGCAGACACCCGACAAGCAGGAGCGAGAAGAAATCGAGACAGTTAAGGGGTGACGCACGAGACTTTTTCCCTACATTTCTTCCTCCCTCTCTCCCTCCCTCCCTCATCCACCGTCCTTATCCTCCCCTCCCTACACCCTATACCCTCCTCCGTCCTGCGTAACTCCCCACCCTCTCCCACCCCCACTCCAAGGTCGCCCGGCGTGCAAAACTGATCCGACTTGCCACTCACCTCAACTATTTCATTTCTCGCGCGACCTCTTCGACCATGGCCAGCCTCACGTGACGTCACAAGTGTTCTCGCCAAGGATACTCACGCAAAAAATTATAACCCAAAAAATAGAACAAATACATAAATATATCAATCAACAAAATACAATATACCACACGCCACCAATACTTTCTTGAACGTAATGTTTGTTTCTCCCGTTTTCGTATGCCAATTGCTTAAAAAATAATAATAATAATTAGCTCAAGCAAAGTGCAATTTCTCTCAGATCTTATTAAAAGCTCGAACGCACTAGACAAACAAACAGCATGAAAGCACCCGTGAGAGCCTGGCCCCCGCAACAAGGATCCCTGACACTTCCAAGGGTACGAAGGGGGGGGGGGAAGAGTGCACAGCAGGGAGGGGAAGAGTAAGGAGACGGGGGGGGGGGGGGGGGAGCGGTGGGTGAGGGAAGACGAGGATAGAGATGAGAAGAAGAGGGAGAAGAAAAGAAGATATGAGAGATGAGAAGAGGAAGAATGGAAAGGAGTAGATGAGGGAGGGGAAGGTAGAAAAGAGGATGAGATAGGACGAATAGAAAAGAGGAAGTGAAGATGGAGAGGAGAAGGGGAAGGAGGCAAAATCAGAAAAGGAGATAGGAGATGGGATAGTGGGAACACAAGATGAGGAATGAAGTAAGATAAAGGTAGGTGGAGAAGGTGGGGGAGGGGGAGGGGGGTTGAGGATACCGCGGACTCCTTGTCTACTCCTCGACGCCTCTCAACGCGCACCTTAATTATTCCCTCTAACTGGCGCCGAGGACCTTCCGTCCCAAAAATACCCTCTTATCTAAAATAACCCTCTTCGAATCATACGCATCTACAAAATGAACGACACATGACCCCTTAAATAAGCTACAACCCAAAACCCCAAAGTCATGCAACCCCTTATGTCCGGCCAATGAAAAACGAAGAAGAAACAACCAAATCACGTCAGAGGGTCCCGCGAGTACCCTCTCCCCCCCTTCCCCTTCCACCCCCCGCAAGCACCGCCCGGGACCACATTGCAAGCAACGTGACTCGACCTTGCTCGCTCCGACCACTCTTCCTCCTTGGAAAACTTTTGGGAGCCTTTTAAATCTGTGTAAAAAAAAAAAGTTTGGTAATTTATTGTCTGACTTCCTCTTTAGAGATAGGCCTTTTTTATTACCCTTTTAAATATATCGTCTTTTCCATCACAGTTACGACATTCTCTACTCTCCTGTATGTTCTTCCCTTCTTCTGTTCTCTTTTCCCCCCTCCTTGTTGCTACGAGTGTCTCACGGGCATCTTGCATTGAAACCCACGCGTGCGCACCTACCCCCATGCCCAACCTCCCACCCTACCCTTGACAGTCATGTGTGCTGTGCATAAAGATCTTTCAAAAAGCAGGTAGCATTACGACACGGCACCCCCTCCCCCTTCTCCCGTCTCTCCGGAACGTACGCGCTTGTACCTCTGACATCGCTGTGACACAACAATGCCATCCCCTCGCCCCCTTCTCATCCCCCTTCCTTGCCCCCAATAATTGTCTTCCTTTAGTCCTTCCCTTCAACTCCTATTCCCTTCTCTCCCAACTTATCCTTTCCATAAGCGAGGCATCTCCTTCCCCTCCCTTTTTCCTTTTGCCCTTCTTACGCTCCCTCAATTGCTATGACCTCTACTACCCTTCCCCTTTCTCTCCCCCTCTCCCTATAACCCCTTTCTTTCCCCCTTCCCCGATATCCTTAATGAACCTTCACTTCCCTCCCTTTCCCCTCACCCCTTCCCTTCCCTCCCACTCCCCCATTTTCCACCCATCTTTCCCCTCACTCCTTTCCACCCCCTCCACAACGAACCCACCCCTCCAATGCTCCCTGTCCACCATTTGCCATCTCCACCCCACTCTCCCACATCCAGCACCCCAGCCTCGTCCCCAGTCGTCCTTCCAGCCCCCCGTTGACGTCTTCACTCCCGATGCAATCTATGATGCCACTTCAACAAAGGCCGGAGGGAGGGAAGAGGGGGGGGGATCTGGAGACACGTGAAAGGGGAGGGGGAGGGAAGGCATTCCTTGTTACCGAAGACGCATGTGGTTACTATTCTTCTTTTTCATTTTCATTCGTATTAATGTCTTTTAATTTTTTTCTTCTTGCTTTTGTTTGTTTTGCTTTTTCAATGCAAGGCATTGACGACGATGTCCGTCATCCGTGCAACAAGGCGAAGGGCATCTTGGTTCATGCGGCTGACGATGTCCATTCTATCACTCCCTCTCTACTCTGAAACTAACACAACCCCTTTTAAAACATTCCGCAGCATTTTAGTTAATTTATTTCCGATAAGATTTCGCTCATGATACAACACACTCATACACATCCAAACATCTACGAAACTACCTGACAAATACAATGAGGTAATCCACACGAAGCCACAAATCCTTAACAAGTAAGTCCATAACGTCCGTGAAAATACAATTACAACAAGACTCCTAACAACAACACCAACAAAACACACACCCTGAATACCTTGCAACAAGCAACACAAAAGTAACCTCGATAGCAAACTGGTAAACGCAGAGGATATATGGACCTAACAGATAACAAACGCACAAGTAAATAAATACATAAAAAGCCGCAACGGATGAGTCATCCCAGAAAGAAAACGCACGGAAAACAAGGAAGTGAATGGTGTAAAATTTACCTCCCAAAAACGAGGAAAGTAAGAAACAAATACCACACGAAAATAGAGAGCATCAAAAAGGGGTAAAATAAATCAAAAGTTCAAAAATGGAAACACGAAAGATAAAGTAGAGTAAAAAAAAAAAGT
Source organism: Penaeus vannamei (assembly GCF_042767895.1). Classification (NCBI taxonomy): domain Eukaryota; kingdom Metazoa; phylum Arthropoda; class Malacostraca; order Decapoda; family Penaeidae; genus Penaeus; species Penaeus vannamei. Next base: position 10,114,237 of record NC_091555.1, on the reverse strand, counting down.
AAAACATAAATATACAAATGCAAACCCGATAGAAAAATCAAATGACCGTAACATACACCTAACGAAAAACTAAAAAAAAATCTCGAAATAGAAAAATAAAAACACCCCAAACGAATAATATAAAGTCATAAAATACGCCTCCTTATATGGCCCCGCGCGCGACCTGGCTGCGGCGGCGGGACAGCGGCACTACAACCCGAGAAGCCCCGCAGCCGTGTCGCCGCCGCCACCCGATCCCGCCGCCTCCTCTCGCCGCAAGGACGCTTTCCCGTGCTAAGCCCTTCGTGGAAAGTCGTTCGCTGGTATGGGGGGGGGAGTGAAGAAAAGGGGGAAGGATAGACGAGACATAAAAATGAAGAAGAAAATTGGGAAGGGTTGTAGAGACATAAATATGAAGAAGAAAAGTGGGAAGGATTGTAGACATAAAAATGATGAAGGAAAGAGGGAAGGATAGTAGAGACATAAGAAAAAGAAAACGGGGAAGTATAGTAGAATCATAAAGATGAAGAAGAACAGGGGGAGGATTGTAGGAATATAAAAAATGAACAGAAAGGGACACGATAAAACAAAATCACGAAAGAGAAAAATAATGAACAGCTGGGAAGCCAGCCTATCGCAGATGGGAAGAGGAAGAGGAAGAATAAGACATAAAATGGGGGATTTAAACACAGGTTTCTTCCCACGGCAAAATGAGCCACAGAATAACCAAAACCCATCAATCAACTAATTAACTCACCTGTCCTTTAAAACCGCATCCAGTAATCGAACTCAAACACACAAATGCCACATAATCCACACAACGAAGTCCACACTGACGAAACACGGACCTTAACATCCGTCTCTGACACGACCCAAGCCAAAACTAAACACCTCATAAACCGTTGGAAGTCAGGTCATCCCATCACCCCCCTCCACTCTCCTCCACCCTTGGGCTGACCTCATATGACCCGCCCCCTCCTGAGACCCGAAACAGCCAACAGAAACTAGTACACCCCCCCCCCAGTTCTTTCTCCTGAATGCGGAAACTTGGCATCATATATGAGGGGTCATCAAGTCAAAATCATATTCTAAATATTATATTACATGATTTTCCTCCAAGAGAACCAATTTCTTCAATGATTCTCACTCTAAGATGGGATAATATTTCCTTTTCTTTTATATATTTTATACTGAGGTGATATATTCCAATTATTTTTCCACTAAAATGAGATAATATTTTCATCATATATTTCACTAAGGTGGGACAATCTCTTCAACAATATCCATTTAGGAAATAAAATGCTGATGCTTCAAAATATTTACGTCGTAATATGAACAATCAGCATGGAAAACATACATCAACGTCTTAGCATGTTCATAAATCCCCATGTTTTAATTAGCACCTCGGGATCCCAAACAGAGTCGCCACCAGAGTGCGAAATGGCTACCAGCATCTGCCAGCCAAACGCCACATCTGAATGCCCATTTACTCGAGATTAATGACCGTTCACTGTAAAGACAACCCGCTTGTATCAGTAAAAAAAAGAGATAGGAGTATATCCTAACCATGAACCTCTATGTGCTTATAGTCTTACCAACGGAATTAAAATATTCAAGAACATAAGGGAAAAATGACCTGCCCTCTTACGAAAACAATTTCTCCTCCTCTCTCTCCCCCGTTCGCAGCAATCAGCTGACGAGACAAATAAGGGCAGCGCGCATTGTAAACACACCGTTTCGCAACTTCCCACCTTTCGTTCGAAATTCCGATTACCTAAAGTTCCCGAGATAATTTCGCCAATAAAACGAAGAGGACGAATATGGATCGAGGCAAAGAACGCATAATAATCACCATTTACGTACAAAATAATGAATAATATAGTTACAAAAGTAAAACACCAACACCAAATATGGGCTCGTAACCCCCCAAGGTCACCAGCATCGCCAGACGCAAAACTCTCCGAGGAAGACGCAACAATAACAACGCAACGTACCACAAGTCGGTAGATTCGAAAAAAAAATGTGATTGGAAGTGGTTGTCAATGAGTAAACGAGTAAATGAGTGAGGGAGTATAGCGGCCGAGTTGCCAGTTAGCGACATGGAAGAAAATGCGAGTGGCCAGTGTAAATGAGGCCGAATATCACCTCGGGACAGGCTGCTGCTGCTGCTCGGTTGGAGGTCAAATACAATGGCGCTGTTGTTGGGGGGCTTGGTTATTCCCTTCGCTCGTGCTAACTGAAGCCTGGGGAAAGAAGGATAAGGGGGAGGGAAGGGAGAGGGGGAGAGAGAGAGAGGGAAGGGAGAGAGAGAGAGAGAGAAGAGAGAGGAGAGAGAAGGAGAGAGAGAGAGGAGAGAGAGAGGGAGGGAGAGAGGGAGGGAGGGAGGGAGGGAGGGAGGGAGGGAGGGAGGGAGAGGGAGAGGGAGAGGGAGAGGGAGAGGGAGAGGGAGAGGGAGAGGGAGGGAGAGGGAGAGGGAGAGAGAGGGAGAGAGAGAGAGAGAGAGAGAGAGAGAGAGAGAGAGAGAGAGAGAGAGAGAGAGAGAGAGAGAGAGAGAGAGAAAATGAGAGAGAAGAAAGAAAGAGAGAGAAATTGAGAAAGAAAGAGAGAAAATGAGAGAAAGAAAGAGAGAGATAGAGAAAATGAGAGAAAGAAAGAGAGAGAGAGAAAATGAGAGAAAGAAAGAGAGAGAGAAAATGAGAGAAATAAAGATAGAGAAAATGAGAAAGAAAGAGAGAGAAAGAAAGAGAGAGAAAATGAGAGAAAGAAAGAGAGAGAGAGAAAACGAGAAAGAGAGAGAGAAAATGAGAAAGAAAGAGAAAATGAGAGAAAGAAAGAAAGAGAGAGAGAGAAAATGAGAGAAAGAAAGAGAGAGAGAGAGAGAGAAGGAGAGGAGAGAAAGAAAGAGAGAGAAAAAAGGAGAGAAAGAAAGAAAAAGAGAGAGAGGAGAGAGGATAAAACAAAACACACACTCTCCCTCTCCAAATGTCTCCAAACAGGCAGGCCTTGCATACCCGGCTATCCAGTGACGTCAATGTATGCAGAGCGACGGGCGGCAAACAGGCAGGGAAGAACTCGAGGCAGGAAGTCGGAAGTCAGGACACGGCCCAGGGGGGGGGGGGGTACACTAGGGGGCAGGGATGGGAAGAGAGAGAAAGAGAGAGCCAGGCCGAAGAGCAGATATATGGAGGGGGTAAGCTAGGGTAGGGGTAGGAAAGGGAAGGGGTAGAGAGGATCACATGACCACATGAGGGATGGAGGAAGAGGAGAGATGTGGGAGATTTGGATGAGGAAGGAGGAGGGTGGAGAAAGGGAGGAAAGGGGAGTAAGGACAGAGGGGAGATGAGGAGTCGAATTAGAAAGGAGGGGAAGTGAGGGAGGGAGAAAGGAAGAGATGAGGAGCCGAACGAGAAAGGAGGGGGAAGTGAGGAGAGAGAAAAGAGGGAGAAAGGGAGAGATGAGGATTCGAACGAGAAAGGAGGGGAAGTGAGGAGAGAGAAAAGAGGGAGGTGGGGAGGATTCGAACGAGAAAGGAGGGGAAGTGAGGAGAGAGAAAAGAAGAAGAGGCGAGGTGACGAGGATTCGAACGAGAAAGGAGGGGAAGTGAGGAGAGAGAAAAGAAGAAGAGGCGAGGTGAGGAGGAGTCGAACGAGAAAGGAGGGGAAGTGAGGAGAGAGAAAAGAAGAAGAGGCGAGGTGACGAGGATTCGAACGAGAAAGGAGGGGAAGTGAGGAGAGAGAGAAAAGAGGTGGGAGAGGGTGTGGAGCCCGGTGAGGTCATCCGCACGGCTCGGGGGGCCAACCAGAATCGAGCGGAGCACAACACAAACACGGAAATGCAACCCGACGCTTACGGTGTCGAGGATACGGAACCGAGGCGAGGGCGCTTCGCCGCTTCCTCGCTTCCTCGGTGGCTTGCTCGGTCTGTTTGCATGCGAATGAACCCAAAAAAGGAGAAACGAGTAACTGATTTTTACTCTTCGCCGCCTTCATTCCTCGCTTCCTTCCTGTCCACTTCCTTTCGCTTCAAACACCATGAATCAATCGCTCTAAATACATCTGGAATTGCTTTACTAACTTCAATTATCGACGGTAACTTACAATAATAAGCAGTCTGATAAACACTCGATCCTATAAATAAAACTTTGAATCAGTCCCGTGACAATTTAAGAACTATAAAAGTATGAATAATTTCCTCCTCACTTTTACTTGTTCCTGCCAAAATGGGAACCCCCAGACCCCCTGGGGATCCAGCTCGCCCCCCTCTCTCGCCGGAACGGAGAGAGGGGGGCGGGGAGAAAGGGAGAGAGGGAGAGAGGGAGAGAGAGAGAGAGAGAGAGAGAGAGAGAGAGAGAGAGAGAGAGAGAGAGAGAGAGAGAAGAGAGAGAGAGAGAGAGAGAGAGAGAGAGAGAGAGAGAGAGAGAGAGAGGGGGGGGGGGGTTGTAAGAAGGGAGAAAGAAGGGAGGGACGGAAGGAAGAAAAATCCTGACACCTTGCCTCTCTTCATCCCCTTGGCATGATTCCTGCGTTTCATATCTCTGAGGAACAATGTTTTTATTCTCCTCACGCCCCCCTGTCCAAGCTGTCTGCCTGCCTTTCTCTCTCTTTAAACTAAAAGTTCTGCGAATAATTATTGTTTGATTTTTTATACAAATCAACCTATTTCATTATATAGAATAAAAGTTAAGCCGATCTGCACTTCTCGCACAGGTCTCTTGTATATTCTCTGATTATATGATCCTCCCCCCTTCCTCCCTCTCTCTCTCTCCCTTCCTCTCTTCCCCCCCCCTCTCTCTCTCTCTCTCTCTCTCTCTCTCTCTCTCTCTCTCTCTCTCTCTCTCTCTCTCTCTCTCTCTCTCTCTCTCTCTCTCTCTCTCTCTCTCTCTCTCTCTCTCTCTCTCTCTCACCACTCACTCACCACTCACTCACTCACTCACTCACTCACTCACTCACTCACTCACTCTCTCTCTCTCTCCCCAAACAAGCGCATCGTCACACTAAAAGAGAGTTAACTGCGTGCAGTTACAAGCGAGGCGATGAGACGAGCACCGGCCATTCTCAACAGGTGGCTCAAGTGGGAAGCCCTCACTCACTCTGTCTCCCCAAGCCCCTGCCCCTGCCCCTTTCCCTACCGCTATCCGTACCTTTTCCCCTTCCCGCATCTCTGCCCCTGTCCTTTCCACCACCCCTGCTCCTGTCCCCTTCCCGTCCCACTGCCCCCGTCTCTGCCTAAGCCCTTACTGTCCCCTGTCCGCCCTTTTGCCTCCAACCCCTTCCCCGACCCCTGTCTGTCCCTGCCCCTATCCCTATCCCTATCCCCTTCCCCTCCTTCTCGGCCTGCCTCTGTCTTGGCGTATGTGAACTGCGTAAGTGCTTATCGTACTCTGCAGCCTTGACTCCCTTGCTAGCGACTTCCTCTCCGGTGCAACGCCAAAAATAGGGATGCCTGTGCGTTCGCTGTACAACGGGGGGACTCAGCGCAGCGTAAATACCAATGAAGAGTAAGAACAACGCTGTGTCTCGTTCATCAGCCAAGAAGAAGTAGTAGTAAAAGAAGTAGTAGTAATAGGAGAAGAAGAAGAAGAAGAAGAAGAAGAAGAAGTAGTAGTAGTAGTAGTAGTAGTGATGTTAGAAACTGTACCAGGGCATACTCTTTCGATAATCATCCGTGATATTCAGTATAATCAATGAAAGACTTCAGTAAAAATATATATATATATATACACTTAAAACTTTAAAAAAACTTAGTTACTCGACATCGAAACATATCTCTTCCACCGCAACGAGAGAGAGGAGAGAAGAGAAAAGGGAAAATAATAATAAAACAGAAAAGAGCGAGAAGAGAAAAAATGAAAAGAACGAAAAGAAGAGATGGAGAGAAGAAAAGAAGAGAAGAAAAGAGAAAGAGAGAGGGAAAAAAGAAAGAAAAAGCGAACGGCGAATAACAAAGAAAACACTCGCACGCACCCGCACACCCCATCTCAAGGGCCTGGCCAGGGAGCGTGGAGATTGAGGTCGGCCAGACAAACGAGATAGTCTCAAGGCCGTCCCCGGATTGCACTTGCTTGCGCCAACGCCACTTTGCTTGCTGCATGCAAATGGGGGTTGCCGCGATACCTCCCTCCTCCTCCTCCTCCTCCCTCTCCCTTTTCCTCAACTCATCATATCCTTCCCCACTTCCTCTCTTCCACCCTTCTTCCTTTTAGTTTATTTTTCGTTGCTTCTTATTTGTTTCTTTTGGCGAAGGAGGTAGAAGAACGAGTTAAATATAGTTTAGCTCTATCTCAATAGATCGCTTAGTTGTTTTTGATAAAGATAATATTACTATACTACTAATAATAATAATAATAATAATTGATGGTGATAACAACAACAATAATGACAATAATAAATAAATCATAATAATAACTGAATAATGATAATAATAACAACAACAACAACAACAACAACAACAACAAATAATAACAATAATAGCAAAAACAATAAGAACAAAATAATAATAAACGGCGAAACAAACTTCCTTCCACACAAGGATCCTCCCACACTTAATTAAGGGCACAAGTTAAGTTCCGCGACACCCAAGTCCCCTCAACCGCCCCCCCCCCTTCTCCTCCTTCCACCCGCCCCCTCCCTCCCTCCCTCCTGCTGCAGACAAAAGACCAAATGGCACTCCAGAGACAAAAGCAAAACAAAATACTGAATTTTTAAAACGAAATCGAGTGTGAGATTATAAGACAGAAAATGTTTGCGAGGCAACTTTTAAAATTACTGAGGAGATAGTTCAATAAATATATAATTAGACAGACAAGTAAATAAATAAATAATAGCTAACATTCTAACAGACTGATAAACAAATATAAAGAAACACAGACAGACAGAGAGGGGTAAAACAAGTATATAAACATACAGACAACCTGAATCGACACAGAAACAAACAGAGGAAGACAGACAGACAAACAAACAAGTAAACACGCACACTCTCACTCTCACTCCCTCTCCCTCACCCTCTCTCTCCCTCTTCCTCCCCCCCCTCTCTCTCTCGCTTGGACATCTTTCCCTGGCTTTTTACAGGGCATGTAAACTGCTCTGTAACTTTTTTTCCCAAATCAAATCAATCTCGCTCTCTCCTTCGTCACGAATCAAAATGAAAAGCAAGAAAACCTGGAATATTTTTGAATGAATACTTGCCAAGCGAAGTGAAGTTAACTGGAATATTTTACAAAAATGGATATGAATGATTAGCTTTGATCTTTAATATTAGTCATCTGAAGATTCCTTTCGAAGTAAGCCTCGTGTTAGGAGAATTCCCCTTGGCGCAACCTCCCCAACGGTGCTGCAGTCCCCAACCCTCCCCCTTCATCGTCCCTGTTCATGGTGGGGCGACTGGGACGCTGCATCATGGTCGACGGCCTATTGATCTGACGCCTCGTTAGCATGTTGGACGGAAGGCAAATCGACCCTCCTTGGTCGATCGCTGGGGCGGGCGCGATGGTGGATGTGACCACGGTCTATATAAGTACTTATATAGACCTTGGATGTGACGACGGGATGGAGAGAGGGAGAGAGAGAGAGAGAGAGAGCAGACAGATACAGAGAGATAGAGAGAAAATAAGCGAGTAAGAAGGTAAGTAAGACAAGAGAACCAAAACCACTCCCCCCATCACTGAATCTTCCCCCAGCGCGAGAGGGAAAATAAAGATCCTGTCCCACATCTGACCTTCCTCTTGTGTACCATTACGGAGTCCCGCCTTCCCTCCCTCCCTCACCCCCTCTCGCCGATCTCAAGTCCCTCCCTTCCTCCCTAGCTGGTCATAAATCCCTCTCCTCC
>NC_091555.1:10046434-10091434 GCF_042767895.1 Penaeus vannamei | reverse complement strand
TCTGTCTCCTTTTGATTACACTCCCGGTATCATTGCTACAAAATATATCAAACCACACCAATACGTTTCAAAACAAGACACAGAAAAGAAAGAAAAAATAATACATAAGACAGAAATAAAACGGAAATACCAATGCATCTTACCCTCCCGTTAGGTATTCTTTCTTGACCATCGCAGAAGGGCGAGTGAAAGGAGAGAATGATGATGGGAAGGATAAAGAAGAAGGAAAGAAAAAAATAAGGATTTACTAATAACAACAATGATAATGACTGATGATGGTGATAACAAATAATCATGATAATAGAACATTCGATTACTAATACTAAATCATACCAATAACAATGAGGAAGAGGAAGACGAGGACGAGGAGGAAGAGGAGGATGGATAGAAGAAGAGAAGGAATAAAAGGAGGAGGAGGAGGAGGAGGAGAAGATGTAAGTAAACACGTCACCACCTCAGTCCCACCGGGCGAGGGGGAGGAGGAGGGGAAGGAGGAGGAGATGCTCCAGCTAACTGCGCCATTGCAAACGTATCCTGAATCTGCATCCGAGATATCATGAGACTCTTTACCTAAAATATATCGAGACTTTGTACATGGTTTATTGAAATGTTAAACTCGTGTCAAAAATAAGAAATTAAAAAAGAAAAAGAAAGAAAATAAAATAAAAAAAGTATCAATTCTCTGCACATTACATTGAATATCTAAGATCAATTTAAGACACAACGGAGCTTGCATGTGATATATATATATATATATATATATATATATATATATATATATATATATATATATATATATATATATATATATATACATATATATGTGTGTGTGTGTGTGTGTGTGTGTGTGTGTGTGTGTGTGTCTGTGTGTGTGTGTGTGTGTGTGTGTGTGTGTGTGTGTGTGTGTGTGTGTGTGTGTGTGTGTGTGTGTGTGTGTGTGTGTGCGTGTGTGTGCGTGTGTGTGTATATATATATATATATATATATATATATATATATATATAATATATACATATACATACATATATATACACATATATACAAACATATATATACATATATATATACAAACATATATATACATATATACACATATATACATATAATATATATATACATATATATACATATAATATATATACATATATATACATATATATACATAAAATATATATACATATATATACATATAATATATATACATATATATACATATAATATATATACATATAATATATATACATATAATATATATACATATAATATATATACATATATATATACATATAATATATATACATATATATACATATAATATATATACATATAATATATATACATATAATATATATACATATAATATATATACATATAATATATATACATATATACATATATATATATACATATATATACATATATATATATATGTATATATATATACATATATATATAAATATATAATGTTCATTCATATAATTTCGATCAACAATCTGGAAGAGACCTACATTAACAATAACGCAATTGTCAAAACCAACAATACCGACCCAAAATCAATGAAACCAGCACAACCAAATTCCACGAATAGCAAAAAAAGCAGAGATAAGAATCACACTCTTAAAATAAACCGACTGAGAATAACGCCAGAATTAAAAAAAAAAAAAAAAAAATAATAATAATAATAATAATAATAATAATAATAATAATAAATAAATAAATAAAATAAAAGCACCCAGTCACCCCGAATCCTTTTCAATCACCTCGATCAAAAGGGAAGCAGGAGGTTATGCAATTCCGTCGAAGGAAAGTGAGTCTGGCAATAAATATCTCTATGTCAGACATAAAATCAAGCCTTCCTTTTGCTCTACGATAGAGATCCGTAACTAGTAGAGCAACGCCAACGAAAAAAAACAACAACAACAACAACAAAAACTACATCAACAACAGCAATAACAAGAAAAGAAATGCACCAGAAACAAACACAACGGCATAACCTTCCATCTTGACCCAATTCTTCATCAAAGGGAACTCGAAACACTAAAATAGTACACGTATTTTTAGCCTTCTAATAAAAGAAGGGAAAAAGAAAGAGAGAAACAAAAAGGAGAGGGCAAGCGGTGAGAAAAGTGATGATGATGATGATGATGATGATGATGATGATGATGATGATGATGATGATGATGATGATACTAATGATGGTGATTGTGATGAAGACAAAGATGATTGATGATAACTGATGATAGTGATGGCGAAAAATATAATGGCGAAGAGAACGGCTATTAAAACACCTGTCCTGTACTGCAAGCTAAATTGGAATAAAATTACCTCCCGCAATCAGTGAGTGACCTTGAAAACGACAAATAAAACAGACATCAAAAAAAGGAAATTACAAACAACAAATAGCCCCCAAAACAAAAACAAATCCCCTCCCACAAACATAATAAATAAATAAACAAATCTATCAGCCACCCAAACAACCAACCAACCAACACCCAGCAGCAGAAGCACTCCCTCCCAAGCACAGCAACGCAAGCAAAGCCAAATTACAAGAGGCGGCAGCGTGGCGACTCGTGCATGAGTGTCAGCGTAAGAGCATATTAATAAGGAGGAGGGGGGGGGTAAAGGAGGAGGGCGGGGGGAGTGTAAAGAGGAGTGATACGAGAGAGCGTGGGGTGGGGTGGGGGCGATGTAGGGGGGGGCGGGAGACAAGTTGCCAAGATGGCTTCCTAAGGTAACAAAATGGCGCACTCTGTTACATAAGGTGTGTCGGCGCGGCGCGGCAGTGGAGCGAGCTGGGAACGTGGGCGGGATGGGGATAGGGGGTCCGAGGGGGGATGGTGAGTCGAGACCCGCGTGTGGAGCAGGGAAGGTGGGGGTAGGGAGGGAGGGAGGGTAGGCAGGGAGGAAGGATGGAGAGCGGAGGGAAGAGAGCGGAGCTAGGGAGGGAGTAGGGAGGAAGGAGAACAGATAGGGGGGGGGAGGGAGGAGGAAGGGGGTAGACACTGAGGTTCACACACACGCAGCCAGTTAAGCGGCGCGGACACGTCTACCTCCCCGGTCCCTCCCCCCCGCCCCTTCTTGGAGTCGCAGTTTCACCACCATATTACCATCACTATTTCTGTAACATTCACCCCCAGTCATATCTTTAAAATCTAATTACAGAACGGAAATAAAAACATGAAAAAATAAACAAACGTACCCAATGACATCGGGCGACTGCCAAAATAAACAGCAATAAGTTGAGATCATATCGATTCTCTCAACAGTTCAAATGAAGTCGTCCATAAATGATGCATCGCTAACCTTGAAAATGCCAAGGCAAATAATAGAAAATGATATTTCTCTCTCTCTCTCTCTCTCTCTCTCTCTTTCTCTCTCTTTTTCTCTGTCTCTCTCTCTCTCTCTCTCTCTCTCTCTCTCTCTCTCTCTCTCTCTCTCACGTACCTAGCCCTCCCTTTTCGCCCCACCGTGAAGGCCAAGGTCCCCCTTCTTACTCCACGTGCAGGCAATATTAGCTTCAAGGAAAAAACGACCAAAACTGCAGAGAGAGAGAGAGAGAGAGAGAGAGAGAGAGAGAGAGAGAGAGAGAGAGAGAGAGAGAGAGAGAGAGAGAGAGAGAGAGAGAGAGAGAGAGAGAGGAGAGAGAGAGAGAGAGAGAGAGAGAGAGAGGGAGAGAGAGGGAGAGAGAGAGAGCGAGAGAGAGAGAGCGAGAGAGAGAGAGCGAGAGAGAGAGAGAGAGAGAGAGAGAGAGAGAGAGAGAGAGAGAGAGAGAGAGAGAGAGAGAGAGAGAGAGAGAGAGAGAGAGAGAGGGAGAGAGAGGGGAGAGAGGGAGAGAGAGAGAGAGAGAGAGAGAGGGAGAGAGAGAGAGGGAGAAAGAGAGAAAGAGAGAAAGAGAAAGAGAGAGAGAGAGAGAAAGAGATGGATAGAGAGAAAGAGATGTATAGAGGGAAAAAGATGGATAGAGAGAAAGAGATAGATAGAGAGAAAGATATAGACAGAGAGAAAGAGATAGACAGAGAGAAAGAGATAGACAGAGAGAAAGAGATAGATAGAGAGAAAGAGATAGATAGATAGATAGATAGATAGATAGATAGATAGATAGAGAGAGAGAGAGAGAGAGAGAGAGAGAGAGAGAGAGAGAGAGAGAGAGAGAGAGAGAGAGAGAGAGAGAGAGAGAAACAAGAAGAAAAACATTTTCATCGCATCAATATATCAACTGAATTGCATTTTACCCGTCACATTTAACGGCAGATCATTCCGTTACAGACCCCCATTCTGTCTCCTTCTAGAGCACCACAATAACATCGACGAACACCTTTTTAACATCAACACACATCATCACAACATCAACAATCATCGTAACAATATCACAGATCATCGCAACACTAGGTCCTAGCACAACAATATCAACGCACATTGCAGCAACATCATAATATCAACGAAGGATTTATGCATTCCCTTCCTTAACATAGTCTTCTCATTAACTCCAGAAACGTTGATGAAACGTTTTATTGCCATTAATATCAACTTATAACAACACCGACGACAATAACATGAGCAAGAATTCAGAAGCTTCTCCAAGTGGGAGGCGGGGGGAGGGGGGGAGGGGGGAGGGTACACTTGTTGGCGTGCAATGTTGATGGCCGTAGCAGTGCAATATTCATGCTTGTTTGGAGAGTGCGAGGCGCGTGCGGGGAGAGGGGATAAGGGTGTACGGAAAAGAGCGAAGTTCAGAGGGAGAGGAAAAAGAAAAGAAAATCGAGAACTATATAACGAAAGATAAGTAGTAGAGGGAAAAAGAGAGGAAAAAAAGAGAAAACTAATTTTGGAGTATAAAACAGCCCTCAGCAATCACTAATACTATTACAACTACCCCACCACAACTTCCAACACTACCACTACGACTATAACTACCCACTACAACCACCACAACTACTATTACCACAACACCTATGAGTATTTACGAAACACCGGTCCCCGCGCAGATCAATACTGGAACAACAATGCTTCCTGCCATGCAAACTGTGCACGCGGGGCGGGTGTAAACTTCACACTTTACTACGCCGTACTCCGCAACCCCCCCAACACCGCGTGCTTGCTTGCTTGGCAACTACCTACACATAATCAGAGTTGGTTTAGAGCATGGCAGCGAGTTATGAGGCCGAGGCAAGCACATGTTGATTGCATGAACGCACGCACACAAGGGCGCCTTTTTCTCGATTTATTACAGGCAACAACATTATTTTCTTGGTTAATTATACATTTTTAAACCTTTATTTATTTACCGCGCCAACATACCCAACATTCATCCTCTCATCATACTCCTCAAGCCACCAACGTACGGTACATTTCTTATCCTCCATCTTCTGCAAATTACACACAAGATCCCCATCGTCCATTCCCCATCTCCTCATCATCAATACGAAGAACAGGAGGAGGAGACCCGAGCGACGACGATGATAATGAGAGCGTCTCGTGTAAACGCGACCAAGCCTACTCCAGTCTTGAGAAACTTGTACTATAATTAGACTTCCTGCCAAACTGCTGCTCTCCGCTTCGCCCCTTTTCAGCCACGGGACGCCCGTTAACAACACAAGCAAGAGGACCGAACGAATAGATAAAAAATGGTAAACTGAAGGAAAAATTCAGTCACAGTACGATCAGTATGACCAAAAGACTTTTTTTTTAAAGGAGAAAAAATGAAGGGGAAAAATTAAACATCTTCAAGGGATATCATTTACCCATTCCATCTTCCTATATTCGCGTGTATCTGTGCACTCCATACAACAGATACACAAATCAGAGAGAAAAATATATGACCTGATAGATAAGACAGACATACAGACAGATAGCTAATCAAAACGCAACTCCCAGCAACCAAACCAGCTTGCCCATCTTGACAACAAAAAGAGTAGTTGCATAAGGTGTAAAATCAGCTGACGATCGCCCGGTGATACGCCAGAGGAGAGAGAGAAAGAGAGAGAGACGTCACGTGAATTGAGCCAGAGGACGCACCAAGGTCGGGTTTCGCGGTCGGCAAAAATTTCGCGTAGCACAAACAAGAACAGATTTACATACACAGGAACATACGGACACGCAGGTTCAAATGTAGGAACACTCTACAAGATAAACCCCTCATAACTACACACATATATATACGAGCTTTTTTCTCCCTCCTCTTCGAAGCCAAACTACCCAAGCACAAACATACTAACATATTCCGAGAACATCGACACCTAAACAACCCAAATAAAACAACCAAATATCCAAAATTATGACATAAACCCCTCACGAAGACTCCCCTATTCCATCCCCGCCTTCGGCCTCCTCCCCTCTTCTTCCATTTCCCTTCCCTATCCTCTCTCCTCCCCTCCATTTTTCGTCCAAACGCGCGCCAAGCTCACCAAAGTGGCAGTATAACCGGTATGAACCGGTCGAGACGCGGCGAGGGTACGCCGGCTTGCATGTATGGGAGGACCACGTGCGGGGGAAGGGGGGGAGGGGGAGGGACAGAGAGGGAGTACTGCGCAATAACGCTTATATAACATCGACTCTCACCCCCATCCCTATGAGCGTCCTTTAGGCTCCTGTCCTGTTGAATCTGAGTTTGGGGGAGATGGCTGCGTATCTCGGTTCGTGTGGCTCGTTGGGGTTGGAATAATTGTCCGGTTGGCTGGGGTTGGGCTGAGGTGGCTGATTGGTTGCGTGCCTGGTGGTTTGGCTGTCTGTTGCCCGTGTCATTCATTACCCGTAGGACCGACAAGGACAAAAAAAAAGAAGGCCCCCAAACAATGATAAAAGTCCCAAGCACACATGACAAGCAAATCATGTAAACAAACAAAAACAAGATATTTCCCCCAATGTCTTAGCAACACACACATACGCATACACACACACAAATTAGTGATAACAACAACAACAATGATGATGATAATAATAATAATAATAATAATAATAATAATAATAATAATAATAAATAAACAAATAAATGAAAAAGAATAAAAATAGATCAATAAAAAAATAAATCTGCTTAACAGACGAACAAACAGAAGCAGCCAAAAATGCTACGTCATGAAACTTATTACCAATGTTTCGAGATAAAAGAAGGATGGCAAGAAAAGCAACATGATGAAACCTTATGAAAAAATCAAATAAAAGATGCAATATTACGTTAAATGGAGAACGAAAAACAAGATAAATATGCACATCATTGGCACTGAGTACATTAACGAGGACAAAAATAAAAGAAAGAAAAATCACAGAATTGCCCCCAAAATCGTCGCATCATAAAAAATTAGATGAAAAAATATTATCAAATTTGACAAAGTAACATGAATCATGACAAATAAAACAACACAAAACTGAAAGGATATAAAACATCATCATGGAAATCAACAATAAATACGACGCACAAAGATTCTAACCAACAACCCCCCCCCCCCCAAAAAAAAATAAGTCAAAATAAACCCAATAACACTCCAATGACGGAACACTTCCCCTCCTCCTCCTCCTCCTCCTCTACCGTACCCCCTCCCTCCTCTCGCACACCTGTGAACTGTCCTTCCCTCCCCCTTTCCCACCTCCCTTACCTCTCTTCCGTCCACCCTCTCCTTCCCTTCATCTCTTCCCTCTCCCCCTCTCCTATTTTCCTTTCCACCCCCTCCCTATTCCTCGTACACCCCCCCCTTCCCTGCCCTTGACCCCCAACACGACAAACAACCCGTGGGCTTGCGGAGACGGGCGTGCGGGCGGGGAGCGGCGGCGCCAGGGCGGGGGCGAATGACAGGGTGTCGACGGCGGGATCAGGTCCAAAAAGGGACGACACGCAAAACCCTCGTCATATTTTGGGTCCACTCGTAGATAGGTTCACGCACGCACGCACGCACACACACGCACGCACGCACGCACGCACGCACGCACGCACGCACACACACAAATAAGTAAATAAAATAAAAAAAAATGAATAAATAAAATAAAAATAAATGAATAAATAAATAAAAATAAATAAATAAATAAAATAAAAATAAATGAATAAATAAAATAAAAATAAATGAATAAATAAAATAAAAATAAATGAATAAATAAAATAAAAATAAATGAATAAATAAAATAAAAATAAATGAATAAATAAAATCAAAATAAATGAATAAATAAAATAAAAATAAATATATAAATAAATAATAATAATGCAAAAATAACAATAATAATGAAAAATCATAAGGAGGTCTGGGTTACGGATCGGAGAGGGGGAAAGGGGAAGGAAGGATTGTGCTACTTTATGTAACACTTGTACGCTGAACACGCTCGCAAGGAGAAATCTCTTTATATAACACGCTTGTCAAGAAGACTTATCTCTATCTCTTTCTCTTTCTTTCCTTCTCTCTCTATATGTCTTTCTTTCCTTCTCTCTCTCTATGTGTCACTCTTACTCTCTCTACAATCAAATAAACAAATACATATATCTATTTGTTCATTCATTTATCTACATATAAATATACATACACACACACCCGCACACAACCCATACAACAGAAATCACCCGAACTCCGTCACATCAATTTCCCGCGTGAGGATATCCTGTTAGAGAGAGATCCAACACATTCGCCGAGTCTTTTGTTCGGCTGCCGCGATCCGCCATCCACGCAGCCGCCTTCCCCAGACAAGAGGAGCGTGGAAACAACCAGGCCGGATGTCGTGGATGGTAACAATGTTTTGGTTTAGTACCCGGATGTACTATAGCAGAAAGGGGGGGGGGAGGAGAGGGTCAGAGGAAGGGGGTGTAAGGGGGGGGAAAGGGAGGGGAAGTGGCGGAAAAGGGGATGGAAGGTGTGGGGAAGGGGAAGGGAGGTAGGGGAAAGGTAGAGGAGAAGGGTAGAAGCAGGAAAAGAAGAGAGAAGAGAGGGAGGGAAGGTAGAAGGAAAATATAAGGAGGGAGGAAAGGGAGGGGAGAAGAGAATGGGGATGATAATATGTATTAGGGAAGGGAAAAAAGAAGCAAGAGATAGCAATAACGCGGGGACGGAGCAAAAGATTACAAGAGAAACAAAGTACGACAGGTACACAGAGGAGGGGAGGAGCGGGCAGAGAGGGAGGGGCTTAATTACACACTGAAAATCCTGCTGCCAGGCTATGACGGATGGCAACACGGCGACGCGTAATGCCGAGGCCTTGCGTGACCCGCCCCCTGTTGCAGGAGGGGCTTCCAGCAGGCCAATGCCGATATTTCTCCCAGCACGGACCCGGCCAGCCAATACAAGCCACGCACGTATAAGCCTTACCTACAGGCCTCATTACCTCAAACGATCAACGACATTCCTTCCCTCTCCCTCTTCCCTCCTCTCTCCCTTTTGTCCCTCCTCCTCTCTCTATCTCCCCTATTCTCCCTCCGCCCCTTCCACTCCCTCTGTTGAACATGATCTCGTCTCCAAAACGCAATGCGTCACGTGAGTGAAAATGAAGATTAAGGTAAAAAAAAAAAAAAAATGAATGAAGCAATTAAAAAGGCATACATGCATATCTCCTTGCAGACAAAGAGACAAACAGATTAACAGCCAAGCAAACATATGCTATACATGTACTACAAAGGACACCTCCCAATAGTACGCATCTACATCACCCTTGACAACAAATACAACTACCCCTTCCACGCCCACCCCTGCCCCCACTCACCGCAAACCGGAACAAAGGCATACCATTCTCTAATTTGCAACAACAACAACAACGCACTTCTGAGGAAATGGGAATTCGTCACATGACAAGGGGAGGGCGGAGGGGGAAGAGGAGGAATAAGAGGAATAGGAGGAGGGGACAGAAGAGGGAAAGACAAAATGGTAGCAGAAAATAGAAGCAAACGGAAGAAGAGTAACTTGAGAAAATATCGACACAAAGATAATAAAATAAACAAATAGATATATAAAGAAAACACACAGATAAATGCAAGTCAATGAAGAGCACCAAAGTGGGGAAGGGACAAAATAAGGGGAAGAAGACACGAGTCGGAGCAAAGAGAGAAGAGGAGAAGGGATAAAGGGAAGGGGAGTCACGAGTCGGAGCAAAGAGAGAAGAGGAGAAGGGATAAGGGGAAGGGGGGACACGAGTCGGAGAAGTCGGGACATGGGGGAGGGGGAGGAGGAAGGGAAATGGAAGAGGGGAGAGGGGGAGGGGGAAGGGACGCGGAGGAGGGGAGAGGGGAGGGGGAAGGGACGCGGAGGAGGGGAGAGGGGAGGGGGAAGGGACGTGGAAGAGGGGAGGGGGGAGGGGAGGGGAGGGGAGGGGAGGGGAGGGCGAGACGAATGACGAAAAAGCACGACCCGAGCCACGGTCAAGGTCGCCGCAGCAGCTTTTCGTACCTGCGCGCCTTCGGTTACTCTGTCATTCCTTGGTCGAAGTACCCGGCCGGTAAGAACGTGTGTGGGCGTGTGTGTGTGTACGTGTTATTGCCATGTAAGTATGTGCGTCCGCTGCGCTTTGCATGATGAACAAATATAAATCCTTGCATGCTAGACACTTCCAAAATAATGTTGTCGTTTTAATCTTCAAAAGAGAGTAAAAGAGAGAGAAAATTGTTCTGCGTTTGTGTCAGGGTAAAGGGTAAAGGGGGAAAAGAAGAGTAGAGGTGATGGAAGAGAAGAGAAGGAAAAAAGAAAAGAAACGAGATGCGAAAAGACACGAGAAAAGAGGAGATGACAGGAGAGGAGGAAAAAAAAAGAAAGACAGCAGCAGACCAGAAAAAAGACAAGAGATGAAAAAAGAAAAAACAAATACAAACATTAGCCAATGGTTACAACGCACTCATTCTTTTGCCAAATAAGTTCCTGTCAGCGTGTCCTTCTGGTGAAGCCTCGCGTGCATCGTCCCGCGGGAAAATTATTACACGTTCATTCAGTCTAACTGTCGCAGTTTATTGAACGTAAACTCCAAAAAAATGACCACGTTTCGCATTTCTCTGCAAGGGGAGGGGCGGGGGCGGAGTCATCATTCTGAACGCTGTTCTTATACCGTTTTCGAGTCTGCCGGTGCTTTTGTTCGGATGCGAAGCCTGTAATTTCGAGTGTTGGCGGTGTCCGATTCGGTGCAAATAGGGAGAGCATGTTGGAATGTCTCCGCGGCCGCCGGAAATCTCTCTCCATGCACTCTATTATATCTCGGTGCATTCGCATCATTTCTCAGACTAATTCTAAACATTTAGACCATCGAATTTCACCCACTCTTCCGGGAGCAAGGCGTGCAGTCGGCGTGTGGGCGTGAGGGCGTGAGGGTTAGTAAGTAGGTAGGGCACGTCCGGGCGGGAGCGAGGGTCAGAATGCTTACATCCAGGTCCCACACCCGCGCCATCGACTAGGGGGCCGTGCAGCATGAGTCAGCCCGCCGCGGTCGCATTGCAGCATTGATCATGCAACAAGCCAAGGGTGGAGGATGGCGATGGGAATTCCAGCGTCGTAGAAACTGGAGCCCGAATGCATTTCTCTTCGCTTTTACTCGGCCTTTTCCTTTTTTACTTTAGCATTTTCTTATTTTCATTCCATTCTATTCAAGGCTACTCTATTCTTCTATAATCTGCCTATCTATCTATCTATCTCTCTGATATATTTAGAGAGAGAGAGATCCCTACCTAAAGCACCATATTTACGTAAACACAGACCTTTCCAACTTCCTTCCGGCCCCCCTCCCCCCACACCCAGTCCTCCCGCAACCCCTCTCCAAACACCTAAACAACGCCCTTAACATCTACAAAGCAAAAGACAAACAAAGCCCCTCGAAAGACTACCAACGAGGGCGCAGGCGACGAAGCCGAAGCCGCCAGGGATCACGCCGGCGAGGAGAGACAACAAAGGAAAGCCTGCCTTACTGCTTAAGTGTGTGTCATAGCCTTGGGGCGCCGAACGTGGCCGTGTGCGTGTGCTAATGTGTGTGTGAACGTGTGTGTGTGTGTGTGCGTGTGTGCTACCGCCCCGTTTCTCCTCCAATCGGCGCTCTCTCAACCGTGGAAGGAAGGTATCCGTTCCGCCTCCAATTCCCGCCCGCCCGCCACCCGCGTCAACCGCGACATAGAGGCTGAAGGGACTCCGTTTCCCGAGGCGTTGAAGACCTTTTCATTTCGCAGAATAACAAAAGGAAAATCCCAGCTGATGTCTCAGTTCAAGATCGATTATTCTGAAAATATCTGAGGTGGGAGTGAGGTTTCTACCACCTTCCTCCGCCCTTCCCGGCCGCCCCCGCAGCGTGAGGGACAAACTGGTGAAAGCAAACACTTTCTCGAATGCCACTTGGTCCCGCCTCCTTCCCGGAGAACTCTGTAGCACAATGCTCGCGCTAACAACCCATGAACCGCTATTCACTTCAACGGTGCATATAAGGACACACTCTCTCTCTCTCTCTCTTTCTCTGTCAGTCTTGTAATATATTTATGTGTAGTGTCTGGTTCTTCATCTTTTCACGCCCCTTTTCTCCCTCCTCTCCCTTCCCTTTTCCTTCCTTCCCTCTCTGTCCACACTACAAATACCTGTCAGTACGCATCCCTCTCTCGCTCCCTTTCTCTTCCTGTCCCAATTCATCTCTTCACCCTTCACCCATCCATCACAGCCCTCCCCAACACAGATCCATTCCAGCTACTTGTGTGGTTCGTTTGGCAGAAAGGCAGACAGACAGACAGACACGCAAACACACGAGCACAGGTACAATCACGCGGACGAAGAGGAAGAGGACAAAAATCCCCGCGGCCTCCAAGCTTGACGGGAGGGACACTACCCTCCTCCCACCAACAATCTATCTATCTCCCTCCCTCCTTCCCTCCCTCCTCCCATCAACGCTCTCCCTCCCTCCCTCACTCACTCCTTCCTCCCCCTCCCCCTCCCCCCTCTATGAGTGTGCGGTATGCCGACGGCGAGGTGAGCGATGACGAGCAGGAGCGGCGACGGAGACGGCGGCGACCAGCGGAGCAACGACCCCACCGCCTCCGCCTCCGCCTCCTCCGCCATCACCGCCGAGAGCGTTCAGACACACGACACAGACATACACACACGGCGACGGCGGTGAAAGGAGACCTTCGTTTGGTGTCGCCGTCCGAAGTGAGGCGTAGGAGGGGACGGGAAAGAGGGAGGGAGGGAGGAGGAGGAAGAGGGGGTGTACAAGATGAGGATGGGGGAGCGAGGAGGATAGAGAAAAGGAGAAAAGGAGAGGAAGGAGAAAGGGAGAAAAGGGGAGGAAAAGAGAAGGATGTGTATGGAGGTAGAGGAAGAGGGAGAGGAAAAGACAGAGAAGGAGAAATTAAGAGAGGGGAAGGACGACAAAAAGAAAAGGAAGGGAGGAAGAGAAGAATTAGAGGAAGAAGGAAAAGAAGAAGAGCGCAGCATACGGCCTCTTTCCGAGTGAGTGAGGGAGGGAGGTTTTTGCCATCGGGTCGGAGTCAACTACGAAGTATGGGGGGAGGGGGAGGGGGAAGGAAGGACGGGGGAGAAGGGGGGGTAAGAGAAAACCACCCCACCCTTCACCTCGTCCGAACACAGCCGCCTGACGCAACAGCAGTGGTAAGGTGACGTCAACCATCGCATTTTCAATCTTCTCGCTTACAACCCAAAAAATCGCAAGTGAACAAACAAACTAAACCAAACCGAACCGAAACAAAGCCACAAAACAAAAACACGCGCAACGACAAACCTAAGACATACACGAAAAACAAAACAAAAAAAAACATACGGTCAACACACACACACTGCGGTCTCACCTCGAAAAACAAGGCTGGCCGTCGAAATCAACTCGAACATCCGCTAAAACGACGACCGAGACCGCGCAGATAACGACGAACGACCACACACGTCCATGCGCTATCAAACAAAGGCATTATTAGGAGAGACACAGAAAGGTTCATATTTGCTGCCACAGATATAGAGACAGATAGATAGATAGATAGATAAATAAATAGATAGATAGAAAGAGAGAGAGGGAGAATTTATGCATACCCCCTGCACACACCCCTCCAGCCACTCTCATCCCCTCCACTCTCCCTCTCCCCTCTCGAATCCGCTCGGCCGGACCAAGTACCGTAAAGAAAATTACACTTGATCTATCACATGTGCAATGCGCAGGTGTCCGACGCTCGCGGCTGTTGTTACGGCCCTCCGCCCCCCCCAACCCCCCCTCTCTCTCATACCTTTCCCCCTCCCTAAGCCCTTCCCCCTTCTCTCATAGCTATCCCCCTTCCCCCCTCAAGCCCTACCCCCCTCTCTCTCTCACTCATACCACCCCCTCCCCCCTTCCCCTACCCCTCGCGGCCACCTAGCGAGCGCCCGAACCTCACCTGCGGGCCCCGTTTTACATCCATCCACCCCTTTGCCCCTATTTGGCGATCGCCGCTTTCGGAAGTACAATGCCGCCCCGACTTCTACGCCGTGCCTTCCCTGCTTACCTGTGGCTGCCAGTGCCCTCCCTCCTTCTCTTCTCTTTCTTGCTCCCATTCCTCTTCCTCTTCCCCCTCCTCTTCTTCACTTTCTACCACTTTTCTCTTCTTCCCATTCCTCCTCCTCCTCCTCCACTTCTTCACTTCCTACTGTTTTTCTCCTCTTCTTCCTCTTCCCATTCCTCCTCCTCCTCCTCCTCTTCTTCACTTCCTCCTACTTTTCTCCTCTTCTTCCTCTTCCCATTCCTCCTCTTCTTCACTTCCTACTACTTTCTCTTCTTCCTCTCCTCATTTCTTCTTCCATCTCCAATCACCTCCCAGTCCTCCTCACCCTACACTCCCCCCCTTGCCCTTCCCATTACCCTCTCCCCTCCTTTATTCTTATTCGTGTTCTTGTTGATCTGCTTCTTCTCTCCTCCTCCCTCCTTACCTCCCCCCCCCTTTCTTTCTTCCTTTTCCTCCAAGCTAAAACAGGTTAAGCAGGTCTGCTGTCTGTACTCTGGGTTCAGTGCTACTACTACTAACCGCTTACTCTCTCCCCTTATGCTGCCTCTGTGTGCGCATGGTGTGTGCATGACTTGACATGACGACGTGACTTGACAGCTCCCTGTCATGAGCCAGTCTCTCGTTAAACATTTGCACGAGGCTTGAAGATACAACAATGCGATATAGTGATATGATATGATGTGCAGATATAGGATACAACAGGATGCGATGACATGTGATATGCTAATGTAACTGGTATTTACACAATAAGCGTATCTAGCTGATATACCACGGGTTCTACTTTCCATTCTACAATGAACCTAAAAGCCTCAAAGGGGAGAGGAAAACAAACAACAGACTGAATCGAAGGGAGAACGGAGAAAAACGGAGAAAAAATAATGGACTAGGAAGAGGATAAAGAGATGCAAGTCACCGCGACTACCTGCCGTCACTAAGCCTTCACACGCGAGGCCAGTAAGCCACCAAGAACCGATCCCAGAAATTATGAACCAACTTTAAAGATCAATAAAAAGCCAACACATCCAAAGGGAAAAAACAAAATCGACCTAAATCCTTTAACGAGAGTCAACATCTTATCTTGCAGTGTAGCCAACCCTGCACCTACCGCCCTGGCCCCTGCGTGACCTCCCGGGACCCCAGACTCGTGTCAGAGCGCAGCCGGACGACGAATTCCTCCCCCCCACCCCACCCCACCCCCACTCCACGCAACCCTCCTCGCCACTGCCAATGCCCCCTCCTATTACCCTACCCGCTCCTACTTCACATACAGACCTAGCTATGTACTTAACTGCCAACGTACATGCACACAGACATGCACGCACGCACCAACATAAACACCTTTTCACTTCTTCTGCCTCCCAACCTGTCGCTTTGCCCAACCGGCCCTCATCTTCATCGCTCTCAGAATACGGCCAGCGCTCACCTCCCCCCCCCCATCCCCCTCACCCCATACACCCTTTACTCCCTTCCACATATCCTTCACCCTCCCCCTTCCGTTTCTCTGTTCTCCATTTCATTTCCATCCCAACTTCCTTCCTTCTCTCCCTATCTTCCTACATTCCTTCCACCCTCCTTATCTCCTTTCCCTCTCCTTCCCTACCTTCCCCCTTCCTTCCTTCCTACCTTTCCCTTCCTCCTTCCTTCCTTCCTTTCCCTTCCCCACTTCCTCCCTCCCTCCCTTCCTACCTTCCTTCCCCCTCCCTCCTCCTTTACGACCCGATACAAATCGTGTTGTTGACGCTGCGCAGCCACGCTATTTCCTCCTTGCACGAGGCTCGCTTCTTAATCAGCAAATTAATCACTCATTCAACCAATCAATCGATCAGTCAAATATAGGTGTGTGTGTGTGTGTGTGTGTGTGTGTGTGTGTGTGTGTGTGTGTGTGTGTGTGTGTGTGTGTGTGTGTGTGTGCGCGCGCGCGCGCGTGTGTCCAATCTATTTCTGACATTTGAAATCATATAAAATCAATTAAATATTTCTCCTTCGACAGGTTATGTACTCGCCATCTCATTCTACTCTCTCAAATGCGCATACAAAGTCCTCTCCCTGTTAACAACACGCCCAATTTTCTTGTCACCATCCCTTCTTCAGACACTCACACTCACACTCACACTCACACTCACACACACACACACACACACACACACACACACACACACACACACACACACACACACACACACACACACACACACACAGAGAGAGAGAGAGAGAGAGAGAGAGAGAGAGAGAGAGAAAGTAGATTGAGAGAGAGAGAGAGAGAGAGAGAGAGAGAGAGAGAGAGAGAGAGAGAGAGAGAGAGAGAGAGAGAGAGAGAGAGAGAGAGAGAGAGAGAGAGAGAGAGAGAGAGATTAAACACCGCTAGCCAAACAGCCAAGGCAGAATAGCTCCCCAGACACGACACGGATTCCTCCCCGTCCCGCGCACCGTGCCAACCTCCTCCTCCTCCGGTGAGCCCATCCGAAACCCCGGGACGACCTCCTCCTCCTCTCCGTCTTGTTGTCACGCGGGGATTAGGTTCCCTCCCTGACCTATCCCACGCCTTCGCCAGCCTTCGATAGCCTCTAATCGCGTAGGCCTAGATAGTAATAATGATGATTTAACAATAATAATAATAATAATAATAATAATAACAATAAACACTGCGGGAATTAGAGCCTGGATGGATATTGGTTAAAAGGAAGGGAAGAAGGAGAAAAGAAGGCATAAGGGTGTTGGAGATCTATACGTAAGCTGCCTCCTTCCACTGCATGTCCCCCCTCCCCTTCCCTCTCCCTCCCTCCCTCCCTGGCGAGGTAATACACCCTTTGTGAAGGTCATGCTCTCCTCCCTCTTCCTCCCCCTCCCCCCTCCCCTCACCCCTTCGTCATTCTCTTTCTTCTCTCTTTCAAGTCTCGTGTATGGCTCCACCTTCTCTTCACGTTTCTACTCCTTCCTCTCCTCTTCCTACCCCGCTCCCCCCTCCAATCTTCCCTTCACCTACCCCCTCCCCAATCACGTGATCTGCAACTCCTCTGCGGACTCGCTTACGGACCGCCCCCCCTCCCCCCCCCGCTCTAGCCCAACCCCCCTCCACACCCCTTTGACTTACCTACCCCCCCCTTCCTACCCGTGCCTCCCTCCCCCTCCACCACGGCCCCTCCCCTCCTCTCCGCTCCCCTCCCGGCCCCTGGAATGAAGCGACAGAGTGGCGCCAGTCTTTACGCCGCTCCCCGCCCACAATGGGACGGCTAATGGCGGCCAGGAAGGGTGGTGGCGGCGCCTCGCTAACCGCGCCAGCCCTCCTCGCTTCCGTGCAACGACATCATCATTACGAGCACTCTTCTCGTCTTTGTTTCTCTTACAATTGTCATCGTCGTTACGATCATCATTCTTATTATTATCACCATTATCTAACACTCTTCTCTTCTCGTTTCTATAATTATCATCGTCGATATTATCATCATTCTTATTACTATCGCAATTACCTAACACTCTTCTCTTATCATCGTTTCTATAATTACCATCATCGTTATTGTAATCATCATAATTATTACCATCGCAATTATCTATTTCTATTGCTTCAAGGTAGTAAGTAATCTTAAAATATCATTGACTTTCTCTTGACACGCATATTTTCCCCAAATTTCGCATCAAATATACTTCGCGGACTAATGGGTGTTTTCGCGGGATTCCTAAAGCCAAAAGAAAGTCTTGCCAAAATTAAGTCAAGATACAAACAAGTGCGAATTTTTTACGCTCTCCCTGCCAAATTCAAAGAGAGACAAGTGGCTCCCAAGTTTCTATTTGCTTACGCAAAAATAACTACATGTCGCTAAATAAACAAATAAAACAATCATTTTACAAGACAATAAAAAAGATATCAAAATGCAACACAAATTGTATCAACTCAGCAACCCGCACGTACGCGAGATATCGAACGGAGGGGAAAGAAAAAAAAAAAAAACGAACGCAAGACAAAAAAAAGACTCAAAGAAAACGAAGAACCAATAAACCACCTTTAAAACACGAAAAAAAAGAAAATAAGAAAAGAAAAGAAAACAACACGAGATTTCCCTTCCCCATTGCACGTGATCTTTTAGCATATATACACGACTCAAGGTCAGATATAAACCACCCGGCAACAAGCAGACCCAAATTCCCTACGAATTCGTAATAAATTGCGCTCCGTGATCCGGTTTAACGTATAACGAAATCTATGTCCATTTACGTACGAATTCTCGCGGATCAACGGCAAAGTACAAAAGACTGGTTGGTATAAGTCACAAGCTCAACAATTAGTTTTTAGGACGCTAAGTAACATTCTCCCCACGTGATATTCTTTATTATGTAATTCACACGAACTGTCCGGAAGCGTTAGAGAAGAATTGTCAGCCAATCAGCTCGCAGGATTCCGCTGAAACCCCGCCTCTCCTTGGAACGTCATCGCGAGGCGCAATCGCTCTTCGAGAGAAGAAAACATGGCGGGAATCTTGTATCTTAGATCGCGCCGGTCTCTGTTACTGCATGACTATAGTGTTCTTTCAGCAATGTAACAATAACTGAAATTATTTAAAGGTTAAATTCTTTACAAAATTTATGTATAAGCCCACACCATCAGAGAAATAGTAAATATATAAAGAAGTGATTCAGCTGGGACCTTTGCAACGTTGCCACATCTACCCCTTAGCGTAAGCTCATACCACGTGGGAAAAAAATACTATCAGTCTCGTTTATTTCATAATTTTTTATTATTGACACTACCGAATAACCCGAATACTTGTAAAATATATTACAAATTTAAGTCCAAGTCAGGAAATCGATACATTCCGCTGACTCATGCTCGCCCCTACCAATCCAACAAGTTTAAACATGAATGGAAGCATCTGCATCATCAAATTCCTTCCAAGTCGGCCATTTTGGCGGGTCATTATACTTTCCATTTTTTTCTATTTCTACTGTACGAGACAGAGAGAGGGAGGGAGAGGGGATAGAGAGAGATAGAGATAGAAATAGATAGAGCGAGCGAGCAATAAACTGCGTGAGACCTCTTAGGATCTGGTAAAACTTCCTACTTCGTTTCTCGGACTTCCCAGTGACGGAGCCAGGTTCTCTGATGCATTTCAAGAGACTTCTGAAGATACCATTGACACCAATCAAAGCCAATACAAGACCTTGACAGAATAGAAAATGAGAAAATAGACAGACTAGGACAACCCCCTATTAGATTCTGATACGATCGGAGTCAATTCAAGTTCAACATAAATATTTTCTTTATTTTTCTTAACCAACATCGCCACTGGGTTTCGTTTTCGTAAAAAAAGATAAGAAAGGAAAAGAAAAACTCCCAGAGTTACACAAACATACCGATACAAATACAATTACAGAAGACAATGATAATGATGCTAAGATAACATATACGATGACGATGAAAATAAACATGTGAATAAACTAAACAACACGAATGATAATAATAAACCCCCCACCCCCACCCCACCCCACCCCACCCCACCCAACACGAATGATATTAATACAACCCCCCCCACCCCCCCACCCCACCCCACCCCGACGGAAGGAAAACTTGGCACTTACCGTTAATCTGTCAGCTGGCCGTTGCTGCTGCTGCTGGACGAAAATCAGCTGTGCCTCCCACGACTGCACTAGTCTGTCGTCATCACGTGGACAACTGCAAATGAAGAGGGAGGTCGTTAATTATGCAACAACGACAACCATGGGAGCACGAGGGAAAAGGTGTGTGGGGGGGGAATAGAAGATGGGCTAGGAAAATGGGATGGGAGGGAGAGGGGTAGGTGGGTTAGGAAAAAAAATGAATGGGAGGGAGGAATAGAAGATGGGGGAGGGAGGGATAGGTGGGTGAGGAAAAAAATGAATGGGAGGGAGGAATAGAAGATGGGGGCGGGAGGGATAGGTGGGTGAGGAAAAAAATTAATGGGAGGGAGGGATACGTGGGGTAGGAAAAAAAATTGTAGGCAGGAATAGATGGGTAGGTAAGGAAAAAAGGTTCTGAGAAGGATAGGTGGGTGAGGAAAAGGGATAGAAGGGAGGAATAAGTGGGTGAGGAAAAATGTGATGGGAGGGTAGGATAGGTGGGTGAGGAAAAAGGGATAGGAGGGAGGGATCTGATGGGTAATGAGGAAAGGAGGGTGGGATAGGTTGATTAGAACAGAAAGGATGGAGCGCTGGGTAAAGATGGATAGAAGGATAGTAGGAAGGAAGAGGGAGGGGGGAGGGGGTCGAAAGGGAGAAAGGAAGGAGAAAGGGAGGGATAAATGGGAAAAAGATAATCGGATAGAGGGATAGATGGCTAAAAGAGGAAAATACAATTCGAGAGGATAAGGAGAAACAAGTGAGCAGAGAATGGAAGGGAAGGGAAGAGAACGAAGGGAAAAACAGGATGGAATTATGGGAAAAGGGAAGAGAGGGAGGAAGGGATAGATGCGCAAGATGGGACGAAAGAATGGAAGAAAGGACGCAGTGATTGACCGAAGGGAGGGCGGCATAGATGGATAAAAGGGATAGACAAAAGGGTTGAGAGGAGGTAAGGGGGGGAAACACATAACTGGGTGCTGTATGTGCTAAATCAAGGTTTGTCAATAAATATTACAAGAAATATTGGATTAATGATAAAAAACACAAAAAAATGACAAAAATGCTATACTACACACACCACTTTATTTCGTAATTCAACTGCATATTGAAAATAATAATAATAACAACAAAATAACCCTAATGTTAACAAAAACCAAATAATACTACTAACAATTATCAAAAAACACAAAATAACACAAGAATCCAGTACAAATAATATGTACCACGAATACCTCCCCCTTTAACTGAACTAACAAAAAGAAAAAAGAAAAAAAGACATTAAATCTCTACCCAAATTAGCTTCCCCAACCGGTGGTGTCCCGAGCTGGCCTACCCCAACGGTAAGGCCTATAGCCATTTCTCCTTGATGACGTAACGCGCGCGAGAGAGAGATTACGTAACTCCCCTTCTCGGTTGCCATAGGCCGCCAATAAACCCAACTCTAAAAGATGACAGCAGCCCCTAGTAACAAACCGGAGTTTCCTGGTTCTGTTCCTAGCATTTGCATTTATTTTCTCTCCTTTTTTTTTACAAGGGGAGGGGGGAGGGGGTGAGAGGAGAGGATTAGGGAGATTTCTCTGGCTTCGCTACAGACGGCTTCAAAATAAAAACCCTTTAACTTCATCCCTTTAGCTTTACAAGGAAATCCCCAAACTGAAACCCTTAAACTCCATATGGGAAGGTGCAACACTACCTTGACATCTTGGGTCTCTTTTCACACACGAAAATCAATATCACCAACAACCTTTCCCACCCTTCCTCCAAGTTATTTTTAACCGCACGGCTTGCAACGGAACTGGCATGTCAAAAGCTGACCAAAATGACATGCTCTACGAATCGTGCTTTCCTACCGTGCGACTAAACTCTCGAGGTATCGTAAACATTTACGAATATTGCGACAACGACCGACTCCATAAATTTTATAAACGCACTTCAATGTCATCTCAGACAGACTCGCCAAACGCTCATATTTCTTTCCAAGGAATCAAAACAATCTATCATCAACAAATGCCCAACATACCAGAAGTTCCCATTGGTCAATACCACCATTACGCCTATACATCTCCCGGAAGTTTCGAGTTCAAATGAAAATAAAGAATCCAGACGAACAAGGCAAACCCAATAGACACCTTTTAAAAGCCCTCCTAATAACAACAACAAAAATCCCAGGAACAAGAGAAAAATAAGGAAATAAAAACGGCATGGAATCCATCGTCGAAGCCCCGCCCCCTCTCAGCTACGGAATCCATATACTGTACATCATTCCCCTCCTCCTCTCTCCTTGACCTCGCTCTCTCACAGAAACAGCGTTGTTTACCTCCCCCCCCCCCCTACCACCCACTCGACAGCCCTACAACACACGCGCGTTCCCATTCCCCTTCTAGGCTACGGGTCCACTCAACGCGAATATGGTTTAAATACTGTCGTTTATGCTGTCTTCCATGGGCGGGGAGATAAATCCCTGTGAAATATGATTACACGTACGGTGAGAAACGCCTGAGGAATGGCCAATCCAGAACAATATATCGGTATTCGAACATGTATATTGACGGCATGTGATACGTGATTTCTTGGAGACCTCCACGACTTGGAAGAAAATTTCAAATAAAAACCTAGGCGAAATCCATGGCTTCGTACGAAACCATAAAATCCTTGCGGTTACTTCGATAGTAAAATGAAAAGCCGAAGTATTATTATTATTTTTTTTTAATCAATTCCCGAATATTGCAACGAAGCCTCACAATGCAGACGTAAAAATCAAGCATTACCGCCATGAGAGGGAGGACCCGCCAATCACAAAGAATAAAATCTCTTTCTCTATAATACACACGTCGCCATTTCCCGATCGAGGACCCGAGGAAATCCGCTGCCTGGGTCTCGGTATGCGACGGCCCTTTCTGCGGCGGCGGGTCACAGGAAACGGGCAAATGCCTGTCGGGACCTCCTTGTAGAGTGTAACAGACCACGACTAACAGACTAACAGGCCTTACGGAACAGGTTCGCTAAGCTAGGTGTCAGCTGGTGCCTGGTAGCTTCTGGCAGTCTGCTAGTCTGCTTGCTACCCCCCCCCCCCCTTCCTTTCCTTTAGCCAGAGAAATCTTTTAAACTCATCGACGTGGTAGGGGAGGTGGGGAGGGGGGGAGTGTCTCAAGACGTTGCCTAGTTACGTCTGGGATATTTTTCTCTAGTTTTCGTTTTTTTCCTTCCTACACATCCAGCAAGTCACTAGCGTCATGCGAATGATTTGGAACTGACTGTTAGCCAAAAATTACACAACCAGGATTTCCCATAATTATGTGATTACAGAAATGTTCTTGGTGCATTTGCTCCGGACATTTAACACACACAAAAATAAAAACAAGCAAACAAACATTACATCTACACACATTTTATATCATACATACATACACACATACAAATAAATAAACAAATAGATAACACACCACGAGTCGTCTCCCTACCCAATCTACACCCGTCTATCGGTGACCACTTCCTATCTACAGCCATAATAAACACACTACCGACCGCCACTTCCTTTCCTATCTCAACCCCCGACTCTCACGTACACACACACATCGCATTTCCAGCTGTCAAAATTCCACAACAACACACAACAATGCTCCCCTCCCCCCTCTCCTTGCAATGCACCCGCAACATGACCTCTGCAGCCGGGTTCCTCCAACCTGGGTCTTGCTCGCTGCAATTGCCATGCGCCGAGATCAAGACACCTTTGTCATGAGAATGCATGATCTAATCCCACCACACTCCTCCCCCATCCTCACCCCCTTTCTCTTCGCCATCCACATCCGGGAAATTCCAATATCTATCTGACATTATAATTACCATAAGTATTATGATTATGATGATTATTATTACTATTGTTATCATTACCGTCATCATCATCCTTATTACTATAAATATCATTAATATCATGACAATTAGCAGTATCATCGTCATTTATCTCATATTTCTATCTTTATTCTTTATTTTTTCCACCCTTAGTTATTCACCTATAAAGCGTCTAAAACTTTAAAAACACGCAGTTATATATTCGCTAAAAAACGCAACGACTTAGAAATACGTGAGATTACACTTACGAGGAAAGTTAATTGCTAACGTTGGCGTCTAATGTATATATTTTTCAGTGTACATAAAACGCGTTCTGGGAAGATCATCGCAAAATCCCCAAGAGTTCTGGGTGAGGGTGGGTATTTATACCTCAACTGAGATTTATTCCTCGAAGAAACCAGAGCAAGAATGGCAAGAAAACGGTACAAAATTCTCAGTATCTCTTTCGTGCTTTTCTTGAAATGACCATCTTTTTAAACGCGGAAGGACATGAATCACTTACGAGGCCACATAAAACAGCTGAGTGTCTGACCTAACTATGACGGAATTTCCCTCGCACTCACGCATCAGTGGCAGGGTTCGAGCTCTACGCTATACACACACATTCAGAACATGTATACATACGTTCCTTTAAACACAGGCCTATCTATTTAAATTCACGTACATAAATCTACTTACACTCAATCTACTTATCTACCCGTATTCACATACACATATTTACTTACATTCACATACACAGATCTACTTACTTCCACATAGACATCTACTTATATCAATTTACACACAGCGTATATACTTACACTCACATACACATCTACTTATATTAGTTTACACACAGCGTATATACTTACACTCACATACACATCTACTTATATTAGTTTACACACAGCGTATATACTTACACTCACATACACATGCTAACTTACGCTGTACATCTATATTCTTCTTGCCTACCTATGCACATCCGCATCTTTAAGCTTTCCTCCATCAGCTGATGTACCAAACATGTCAGATATTCTGTCGTCATCACCCAAAAGAGTTTCGCTGACCTCCTCCTCCTCCTCCCCTTCCCTCCTCCTTTCTCGGTCATCTGGCGAAGCGACTCGTCACCCCTTGACTGGACCACTCCTCCTCCCCCTTTCCCCATCATAGACCTCCTCCTCCTCTCATTTCTGCCCACTCCTACCTCCTTCACCTCTTCGATTCCCCTTCCCTAGCCCTGTTCTTAGAACTCCACGCTGCACCCCACACCCCTTGCTCCCCTAGAACCCTTCCACCTCCCCTACCCACCTCCCAGAACCCCTCCATCCGACCCCTACCCTAACCTCCTCCAACCATGAGTACTGTAGCTTGGGT
Organism: Penaeus vannamei; assembly: GCF_042767895.1. NCBI lineage: Eukaryota > Metazoa > Arthropoda > Malacostraca > Decapoda > Penaeidae > Penaeus > Penaeus vannamei. The sequence continues at coordinate 10,066,239 of NC_091555.1, read as the reverse complement.
ACGTCCGCGTGGCGCCTTGCGTAAACAACGGGGCGAGGACGGGGTACCCGCTGCCCCGCTCTCCCCATACCCATCATCCGGTTCCAAGTAACCTCACCCTCTGCCTCTGCTTCTGCCTGAACATCTGAGTCGGTCTCTTCCCCTACCTTAACATCTGCCCCAGTCCCATCCTCTTTCTCTGCCTACGTCTTTGCTTCTGCCTCAACATCTACTATCTCCGTTTCTGCTTCTGCCTTGGCCCTTCTCTGCTTGTTTATCATCGGGTCAAGAGCTGGTTTCGTAAGCTCCGTCTATTTTGAAAATCGGGTTGATGGAGGGAAGAAGGAAGGGAGGGAGGGAGAGAGGGAGGGAGAGAGGGAGGGAGAGAGGGAGGAAGAGAGAGAGAGGGGGGGAGGGGGGGAGGGAGGGAGAGGGAGGGAGGGAAGGAGAGAGGAGAGAGAGAGAGGGAGAGAGGGAGAGAGGGAGAGAGAGAGAGAGAGAGAGAGAGAGAGAGAGAGAGAGAGAGAGAGAGAGAGAGAGAGAGAGAGAGAGAGAGAGAGAGAGAGAGAGAGAGAGAGAGAGAGAGAGGGAGAGAGAGAGAGAGAGAGAGAGAGAGAGAGAGAGAGAGAGAGAGAGAGAGAGAGAGAGAAAGAGAGAGAGAGAAAGAGAGAGAGAGAAAGAGAGAGAGAGAAAGAGAGAGAGAGAAAGAGAGAGAAGAGAGAGAGAGAGAGAGAGAGAGAGAGAGAGAGAGAGAGAGAGAGAGAGAGAGAGAGAGAGAGAGAGAGAGAGAGAGAGAGAGAGAGAGAGAAATGAAAAGAACAAGAAAAAAAGGAAATAGAAACAAAAAGAAAAGGAGAGAGACCAGTATCACCTACGTGTCCTCCTGATAAATGGGTACAATGCAAATACACTTCCCAATCAGCCTCTCTGAAAGGGGCACTCGATAATAGGTCACTCTATAGGTCACGGGGTTTCACTCCGGGTCAAAGTGTACAAAGCAATACTTAATATGCATAAAAAAATAATAATAACAATAGTAATAATAACAATAGTAATAATAATAATAGTAACAATGATAATAGTAATAATACTAAAAATAATAATAATATAATAATAATAATAATAATAATAATAATAGCAATAAAAGTAATTATAATTATAGTAACAATAATAATAATTATTATTATTATGATAATAGTAACAGTAATAATAATAATAACAATAACAATAGTAATAATAATAACAACAATAGTAATAATAATAATAACAATAGTAATAATAAAAAAAAAAATAATAATAATAATAATAATAATAACATCGCCGAAATGAAAAGTAAAAAAAACGCCATCTCAAAGTATCACCCTCAATAATCATCAATGTCAACTGCATCAGCACCCCCCTATAACAACCACCATTAAGAAAAAAAACACACACCCTCGCAACTTCTCAACATCTCAAACAACAAATCCTCAATCGGAGAACTCACCTCCCCCCCCCTTCAACCCCCGCAAGCACGACTACACTGAGGCAAACGACAACCGCAGTCACCACAACGCCTCATAACATGGCAAGATCACAAGCAAGCAAGCAAGCAAGCAAACAGGCAGGCAGGCAGGCAGGTGAGCAAGCACACAGAATAGAACAGAGCAACTGCGGGTCATGGAGTAACATGGACGGAGGGGAGGGGAAGGGAGGGAAGAAGAGGGGAGAGAAGGAGAGGGAAGATGAAGATGAAAGGAGAGGAGGGGAGGGCTGAGGGGTACAGTGCGGATGGAGTCATGAAGGAGAGTTGGAAGACGGGAGAGGGGGAGAGGGAGGGGGAGGGAGAAGGGCAGGAAAGGGGGTCTAGTTAAGCGGATGGGGCCACGGAAGGGGACTAGGAAAGCGGTAGATGGGGGGGGGGGGGCCTTGGAGGAGAGATGAAGAATGAAGATGAGGTCATGGAAAGGGGATCGTGAGACGAGATGGTGCCATGAAAGAGAACTGGGGGGTAGGGGGAGTAGGACCCACGGAAGGGGACTGAAGGCAGGGACAGGGGGGCGGGGGGTAAGGGGTCACGGGGACAAGGATTGGCGATTGGGGGAGAGAGGGGGAGGCGGGCCTTGCACCGGGGGCGGAACAGAAAGCACGCGCGCGGGGGTGAGCACGGAATGGCCGCACTTCAGGTAGGCTGCAGAAGTGAGGATAAAGGGAGGGGATAGGAGATTGGGGATAAAGGGAGGGGATAGGAGAGGTGGAGGTATTAGTGAAGGAGGCATTATATGGGAAGGATGAAAAGCAAAAACACAAAAGAAATAATTTGCAAATTACAATGATAGTGATGAAGTGCACGAGAATGAGAGAGTAACAAGAAAAGAAACAACAACATAGCAAGGATGACAACATCCAAATAGCAATACAACAGGAAAAGTAAGAAGAATCAGCAGTTGACGACGAAGAGAAGGTGGGCGAGGCGGCGGGGTGAAGAGAGGGTCGGCCCGATCAAGTTTTTCCCCGGGAGGCCGCGCGGCGCCCCCGCCTGGCCCCGCTCCAACAACGTGTCGCGTAGCTGCAGGCCGGAAAGGTGAAGGGACGCGTTCGCGCGCACACGCGCTTGGACACACATACATGCACAGCATAATGGGAACCAACAATGGAGTGCAAGATAACACACACGCAAACGAATCTATATATAACTAAGTAAAACGGACAGACACAAAGACAAAGATACACAGACACACACGCGCAATCAGTTCACTTCGGAGTGCAGCGTCGGCCTCGCGCCCCGTAAATCCCCAATAACACGGCTTCCATTTCCCGAAATCCGACAGGCTCGTTCCATGGGCGAGACCATGAGCGCTCCCACGAGGGGGGGGGGGACTCGCCGGCGGAAGCGCCCTAAACGCACTGGCACACAGCCAACTTCCCTACAAATAAACATACACACAGGCGCACACATTCACACCTAAAAATTCACAGGTACATACATAAAAATGCACACATACGCGCACATCCACACCTAAATAAAATATGCACATGCATGTTTAAATACTCACACAGTCACACATACGCACAAGCCCACGCACACGAACGAACACACAAACGCACACACACCAGTGAAGAGCTACCGTCATGCAGCATCCAATGACCCCCCCCCCCCATTTAACCCTTCCCTCCTCATCGAAGGAGGCGAGCGAACTGCGCCGTCATGCTAGCCCGACCTGGGAAAAGCCTCTCTCTCTTTTTCTCTATCTCTCCCTCCCTCCCTCCCTCCCTCCTTCCGTCTTTCTCTCTCTTCATGACTCATGTCGACCACCGCACCGCACAGCCCTTACGTCAGCCTCCCTCCCTGCCTCCCTCCCTCCCTCCTTCCACCCCTCCCTCGCCCGTGTTCTAGAATCGCCTGCCAGAGGAAGCTAAATATACACACCTGTCTGCGAATCTGACACCCCTCCGCCGCCTCGTGTGACGTGTCGACATGCAGAGGTGCTATATCCACACACACACACACACACACACACACACACACACACACACACACACACACACACACACACACACACACACACACACACACACATACCAATTCGCTTTCAACGAAACTATCTACGCAACCTGCACAATCCATCACCCACCCCCTAAAACCCAACCCCAAACCCAATCAAAACATCCCCCTCAACCAATCCCCCCCTGTCCTCATAAATCCCCAATCCCCCCCCCTCCTATTCATCCCTCCTCTAATCATTAAAAGCACAAACGAGGCAGGGAACGAGACACGCCATCACAACAGACCGAGCGCCGGCCATAAATGTTTACACCCGACAGCCCGAGCGTGTGCAAGTGGCCTGCATCTGCACATTCTGCTTTAAGGCAGGAGTCGCCCGGCGTGCTTGCAAACTCTCGCTCAACTCGACCGAACGTAGTGGGGGTGAGAGGGGGGGGGACGGGGAGGGGAAAGGAAATCGAGAGGAGGAGAGGACGAAGAGAGCGTAGGCGATGAGAGGGAAAGGGGAAGAGAGAGATAGGGGGAAGGGACGAAGAGAGAGATAGGGAGAGGGGACGAAGAGAGCGTAGGCGATGAGAGTGAAAGGGGAACAGAGGACGAAGAGAGCGGAGGCAATGAGAGGAAAAGGGGAAGAGAGAGCTAGGAAGAGATCAGATGATGGTAAGGGACGACATGAGAGGAGAGGAAAGAGGAGAGCAGAAGAAAAGGGTGGAGAGGAGAGGAAAGATGAGAACAGAGGAAAAGGGTGGAGAGGAGAGGAAAGATGAGAACAGAGGAAAAGGGGGGAGGGGAGAGTAAAGAGGAAAGAAAGGAAATGAGGGGAGAGGAGAGAGATGAGATGAGAGTGCAGAGAGAAGATGAGATGAGAGGAGAGTACAGAGAGAAGAGAGAGGCGCAAGCAGAGAGAAGCAGAGATGAGAGGAGTGGAGAGAAATAAGGACACAACAAGAGACAAAATAAAACAGTTTACAAACACGAATTAAAATCAGAACATAAATACCCACAAATGAGAAAAGAAAGAAAACCAACTCTGAAACAGGAGAGGTCCAATGCTCTTGGAATTCTCTGAAGCAAAAGCCACGGAAATCAGCGAAGCACCAGGATGAAAGACCACGTAAGAGTTATTTGTAGGCCTGACATCACCCCATAAATACACACCGACGAGGCACAAAAGGGTGCAAGTAACAAGCGCAGAGATAAATATAACAATCAAGACAAACAAAACAATATAAAACGAATATAACGAACACAGCATTTTCCCTTTCCACAGTCTAATTCCCAACACATACACGCACAAATAAAAAAAATAACAATAAAAGAAAAACTGATAAACAGCAATAATAGTGACAGTAATAAATCAATATCCCACAGAACTGACAGTGAGCTCCTCCTAAGGAAAGATAAGGCACCTTGAAGATATCTCATCAAGGCAAGACACTTGATCTTGTCAGTCAATCACACACGTAATGGAATCGACCACTAACATCATTATCAAAGTGAGTAAGCACAAATTAACACAGACAATGAACTGGATTAAAGAAAAAATGTGCCGCATTACATAACGACACCTGCAATGCCATAAAAAATATATATATAAAGATAGCCTCCCGCGAACAAGGCTTTTAAAGCAACGATTGCAAGACCGGCACTCGTGAACATAATCTTGCAACAACCAGACGCATTACGTGATATCACCTTTACTTCGCTCGCTTTGTGGATTGTGAGTTTGTGTTGGATAAATAATTCCTTTGGAAGACAAAGACGGGGAATGGAGGGGGCGGGGAGATGAGGGAAGGATGAGGAAAAGGCGGAGGCGGGAAGGGATGGAGGAAGGGAGGAAAGGGGGATAGGAGGAGAGGAAAGAAAGGAGGAGAAGGGAGGAAAGACGGAAGGAGAACGAGAGGGAGGGAGGGAGGAAGGGAGGAAAGGAGAGAAGAAAGGAAGACGAAAGAGAAATGGAGAGGGGAAAAAGACAGGACAAATTTAACCGGGGAAAAAAAGTATATAAACAATAAAAATGAAAGTAGATAGACATACACAGATAAAGAGAAGAGCCAGAGAGGGTGGGAAGGGAGAGAGAGCTGCAGCATTCTCGTGTTAACCAGTCCGCAATCAATGACAAGCAACGCTCCGCCTGGTCCATAAATTCAACCCAGAGCCCTTCCCTAGTGGAATGACGTACTTCAAAAAAATATTTAAATACGGATACGCCAAAAACTACACACCTAAACTTAACTGATATAAATAATCAATGAAAAAGAGGTAATAAAAAATCCCATGCCATTTATTTTACCCAACGATCAATCACCAAAGGCAAAAGCATTCAAATCACGTTCAAACCAAGCGAAAACGCCTCCCCTTGATCGCTTACTCCCTTCATTTTTTACTTCTTACTCTTCCTCCTCCCCTCTCTCTTTCAGCTTCTCTTTCTCCTCTTCCTCCTCTCCTTCTCCCACCTTCTCCTCCTCCTCCTCCTGCTACTTCTACTCCTCCTACTTCTACTCCTCTCCCTCTTTCATCTTCTCCTCCTCCCCTTCCCCATACTCTCACACCTACTACAGCCTCCCCTTTCCTCCTTCCTCCAACACTTACCCCTGTCCTCTTATAACACGGAAGTAATTGTCAAGAGGTTTGGGTGAGAGGAGGGGGAAGGAGGAGAGGGAAAGGTAAAAGGGGAAGGAGGAGAAGGGGAGGAGAGGGGGAGGAGGAAGAGGAGGAAGGGGAATAGGAGGGAGGAGGAGGAAGGGGAAGAGGAGGGAGTAAGAGGAGGAAGAGGAGGAGGAGGAGGAGGAGGAGGAGGAGGAAGGGGAGAGAGGAGGAAGACGAGTACAAGGAGAAGGAGGAAGACGACGACGAGGACAAAGAGGAGAAGGAGCACGAAGACGACGAAGACGGCGACCTCGACGAAGTGGAAGATAAAGGGAAGGAATAAATCTAAGAACAAGAAGCGGAGCGACGAGGCAAAGCCCAAGCAGAGTGAAGCGACGGGAGCGATGGGGCGGGGGCGGGGGCGGCCGAGCAGGTCACGATGGCAACCGAACCCAGCCAGCGCCACCGACTCACACCAAGCCAGGCCAAGCCAAGCCAAGCCAGGCCAGGCCAATAGACATTAGACCTGGCCAAGCGAGGCCAAGCGAGGCCGTGCAGCTTCCGCGGTGGGAGAGTAAATGTAGAATCGATAACCAGGCCCTCTCCTAACCTCCATCCACCCCCCCATCCCTCCCTCCAACGCAATCACACACACACACCTTTTGCAAGTCGCTACCGCCATCCGGGCACTGTGGTGTAGTCTAAAATTATCGCCCTCCCTTTCTTAACGAGAATCGCGTTTCCCTACCTCTCAGCTCCCCATTTTCTGTTCTGTTCCTTACCTATCATCCTCCCTTTCCTTTCCATCCATCCTTTCCTTCATCCCTCCGTTCTTCCATCATCGATCTCTGTCTCTATTCCCTACGCCCTCTCTCTATTCCTTCTTTTCCTCTACTCCCTCCCATTCCCTTCCCTCCTTCCCTCCTCCCTCTCTTCCAACCCCCCTCCGTCCCTCCGTCCCTCCCTCCCTCCCACCTACCCGCAGAACACACAACACCAACACACCTGTCCTCCATCCTCCCCTCCTCGCCCCCTCCAGCCCCTTACCTCCCGTGCCACTCATCCCTTGGGCATCATCAAAAGCATCTCCCAACAGCTCTTTTGCAGCATCCTCAAGGCGGAAAAAAATCCCATTTATACCCAACCCACTTCAGACTCAATTATCAGAGTTGTTTAAATACATAAATTAGTAGGAGTAGCGAAAGTTATAATAATGGTAATTAATTCTTTTCTTAAATATAAACTTTTCCTGTATCAATGTAAATGCATACTACTATTAATCAAAACATAATGGGATCATGAGAGGGGTGAAAATAATAACTATAATAAAATTAATGTAGATGATGATAATCATAAGTAACATAAAAACAAAGAATAAAAAATATAAATAAAAATCAACAATTACGATACATATGCCGATGGACAAGGACGAATATAAAAGATAAAGATAAAGATCACAAATATCACAAAGACGACCAAAATAACAGCCGCAGCAACAACAAGAACAACAACCCAAAATGAACCTGGAGACGCTCCAACCTTCTCCGAATGAACAAATAAACGCAGATCGGACCGCCTGCCACGCTAAGCACCCGAATTAACAGTTCAACTCTTAATGAAATCCTTGGGTGTCGCAGCCAGCAAGTACAGGGTTGTAAAGCAAATCTCTTTCAAAGGAGGAATCTTAGCTAATGGCCATAGTTGTGGTTGACTTACAAGCAGCTGCAGCAACAGTGGTAGGAGTAAGAGTAACAGGATTATTATTAATCATGGCAAAAGAAAAGAGGATCAAAATAACAATCTAAAATAAAATTCCATAGAACCATCAGACAAGCTAAAATAGATACATCAATATCAAACACAACCCACCCACCCCCCAAAAAAAGAAAAAAAATATATATGTATATGTATATATAACAAATAATAAAACAAATCCATAAATAAATATACAAATCCCAAACAACCCATAAACAAAACCCGATGAGCCCGCAGTGCCACCGCCAGCCAATCAGTGCCACGAAAGAGAGGACACGACACCCAAAATAACACCACGGCGGCGGCGGCGGCACCTCTTGAACAAAACGTTATCGGCGGCGGCGGCGGTGGCGATGGCAACGGCAGCTCGCAAAATAACCTCCCCCTCCCCCTCCTCCTCCTCCTCCTCTTCTGACTGTGGTCGATGTCGGTTTGGGTTTCTTCACCTCCCTTACTTGGAAGGAGGAAGGAAGTGGGGGGAGGAGGAGGAGGAGGAGGAGGAGGAGGAGGAGGAGGAGGAGGAGGAGGAGGAGGAGGAGGAGAAAGAAGAAGAGAAGGAAGAGGAGGAGGAATGATGATGATGATTATGATTATGATGATGATAATAATAATAATGAGGAGAAGGAGGAAAGAAGGAAGAGAAACTACGAGCTCTCGGGAATTTCCCTTGGGTGAGTCATCGGTTACGGATCGTGTCGGTGCTGTTGACATGGCAGCTACCCTCATTAACATTTCCGATACGGTCATCATCAAGGAGATCATAACTATAATGATAACCATTAACGGAAGCTCACAATCATTACAGTCATCATTCCAAAACGATCACAATAGAATAATCATTTACTCATGCAACACAATCATAAAAAAAGTAACAATCATCATTACATTCATCATCAGCATTAAGTAACATCAACATCGGCCACACTATCGCCAATTACACGGCCACCGACATCCTCATCCAAACCAACTCCATCATCAAGTCATCACCACCGCCGCCATTAAATACAGCAGACCTTCACACGCGCAAAGTAGGCCTATATTGCAACCCGCGTCGGCCCAGCGTTGCGGCACCTGTCAAAAAGTGAACGTCATGTGGTGCGAGAGAGTTTGATGACCTTTAAACTGCACGCGATCGAACGAGGTGAAAACTCTCACTACTGCCAAAAAAAAAAAAAGCAGAAAAGGAAAGGAATGGTCGGGAACAAAATATTACCAGGAAAGAGCATACTGTGTGGGATTAATGAAAAAAAAAACTTACGATAAAAAAATTGCAAATTGTTCCCAAGCAGAGTCAAGCAAAATGACTCGCAATGATGCTGCTTGTCAACGCGTTCTTGCGCTTGGGAAATCGCCTGCGAGTCAAAGAATTAACAAACATGTTTGATTATTTTCTTTCGGGCCTACTTCGCAGCGATGCTGACAATGTTATCAATAACTTTAATATCTTTTTCGATTGAGGGAAAAGAATTTCTCATTTAGTCTGCTTCTCTCTCACCGCCTTATCGGCTGCCTGCCCGTCTGTCTGTCTGTCTGCCTCCCCCTCCTTTCTCTTGTATTAAAACTACTGAAATTCTCTGGTAAACGGAACTCTACTTCCAACAGCACGTTATGGGTCATGAAGCCTGCATCCCACTTCATGTGATGCATATATAGTCTCCAAGTTCGCGGTAAAAGTAATATAGAATATTTTTTAAATAAAAAATCTTGTGAAATAATCATCCCAGATTTATTTTACAATATATTATATCTAAAGAAAATATAAAAAACAAATCCATCACATCTGTGTTCTTAAAGCTTATTGTCCCTTGGCTTCTTTAATGGTGAAGTATTCAGAATATTCTGGGATCATTTTGTAAAACGCAAAGAGTAAAACATGAGATTTAAGTGTGCATGCAATATATATAAGTTTTTTATGCATTTATACAAGATGAAATATAAAAGTACAATCTGTAGTGCTTCATTAACTTTGGTGTAATTTATCTGCCATTTTACTGATCATATAAGGCGAGAAAAAAATTCTATAGGAGCAGTTTGCATGCATAGTATATGGATATGCATATGTAAGTATACATACATCTATAGGTTAATGTATACAAGAATATATGTGAAATAAAACACATCTTAAGACCTTGTGCCAGTCCCAAAACAACTCAAAGGGAGATACAAAAAATCTGGCAAGAATTTTTTTTAGTAAAATTACTGATCAATAAGATATTGATATTTTGCATGAAATAGCAACACGCTGGTTTGTATAAGTGCTTGTTAAGTGTCTCTATTCACATGTAAACACCTTTTTACCTTTGTCAAGGTGGTTATGATTTTAAACCATTAGTTAGTTTGTTAATAAGCACTATAATTCAAAAAGTCATGAACAGATTTTTATGAATTTTTTACCAGTTGTATCTTTGCCCAACTTAGATGCCATCATCCGGATCCAGGGGACTTTTAAGTGACTGCATCAATAGTTACCCCTATTGCCACACAGCAATTGGGTAACTATCATTATCATCATTAGCATTGTGAGTTAGGAACATTTTAACGCTTTAATTATCATTATTATCCTATTGCCTTGGCAGAGGCATGTGTTTTCTGAGTGCTTTTAGTGTGTTGATGTTTTTGCCCCAATACCCACATTCTGCAAGGGCATCTGCTTAGATTAGTATGTAATGCATATAAACTAATGGATAAAAGCAGATAAAAGATTAGTAAAGCAACTGATATTTACAAAACCAATAGCACACATCAGATTATGTTGGATCAAAACTCAATAAATTTTTCAAACATTTCTTACAAGTACAGCATTTTAAAGATGCCAAGACATCTCCCTTATATTCTTGCATTCTTCAATGAAGCTACAACCAGAATCTTTCTTACAATTCTTAACTATCCTTCATATAATGATTGACCAGAATCAAACTGGTTTTTTTAATTATTCAATTGTAAATAAGAATGGTTAATAATCTGAAAAATATAATAGCTCCTTCCAAGAACTTCCCTAATGCATCCTAGGACACTGAAATATATCTTCCAATAACACCTACATTTACAGAAAAGATTACTAAAGATATTTATATTCATCACACAAACAAAACTTCAAGATATATTGAATAATAGGCGTTCAATTGAATCCCAAATCAAGGCATAACACTGCCTACACAAAACACATTTTTATGATCTTAATAAAATATACAGACCCTAAATCATCAAGAATGTTTGAAGGTTGAAACACCTAAAAAGTGGTAGAATAACTTAATAACTCTCACTTTTCAAAAGCTCACAGAATTTTGATAAGAAAAATTTGTTGTGGAGACAGGCATGCGTCATAAACCCTAGCCTTGTACAGACCTAGTACGATGCAAATAACTGGTCTTGCACAACGCATACACGCTCTCCTAGGCCTACGATGGGTGATGAAAGGGTGAAATCGCATCCCTACATCTAGTAACACCTTAGCCCCTACCATCCAGGTGTAGGGATCTGTCAAACTACCCCCACTGTTATACCCGTTAAGCGAGCATTTGGTTCTGGAATTTCCGTTAAATCAGAGATATAAAGCGAAGAGAAAAAAACATGACGTCACCACACTTCTCACCAATCACTGCCACCGACCCAGTCCCCCGAAAATCAAGCACAGTTCGGACACTTTCCACGCCATTTCTGACCAAAAAAATAACATGGAATTCGCCTCCATACATTACCTCGAAGCTCCGACGGTTAATTATCCAAGGCGCGACCATTCTCGCACTCATAAATCCCAAAAGAACACCACCACACTGAGTAAACAAGAAAACTGGCTGCTTATTTGCCCGGAGAAAGTCTCAAAAAGTCTCCAAGTCTCCTTCACGCTTCTGGACACAAAAGCTGCCAGGCTGTTTCCCTGTTGTGACCTTCCCTTTAAACACTAACTGGAAACCGCGGCCGGATCTGTATGGAATAATATCTCGGAATTGGATATTTAATTTCTTGTATTTGGAGGTTAATCGTTGGTTCCTGTGGTTGTTCTAACTATCTACACACTTTGGATAATGAGATGGAGCTACTATTTTTACTTCGGATAAACGTTATATTGATAATAATCTAATCGTTGATTTTGGCAACACTTCAGACATATTTGGCAGATCAGGGTCCCAGTTAGTCTTACAATTATATCATTATCTGCTTGACTTGCACCCCTCTTTCAAGTGCTTTCGAACGGAAAATCACTACAACGAAGATTTACGCGTACGTCGCTTACAAATATCTCAATTTTTAGGCCATAACCGTTGGGAAAATATATTACGAACGGTAAATGCGTAACTGGCACCTCCAATCAGCTGGTCGGGCCGGTCGACTTTAGGATGTACCAAACGGCGATTTTATTCAAATTTTCTCGCCAAACCACCGACCAAATCCGCTTTCCTTTTCACATCGAAATACGCACGGTCCTATCATAGAGTCATTACGCTTAACTGAAAATAAACCAACCACCATCTCTGTACCTCAACGACAGACAATCCAATAATTACAAACCAGCAACTCCAGACATCAGTATAGCTCCTACAGCCTGCCTAGTGGAAATCACAAACTCTTGCATTTACCTAGTCACACGATGGTTCCAATAAGCAGATATTTTAAAACCAAATTCTACCTGCCTTATCTCAGAGGAGTTATCATAGTCGTATTCATAGAATGTACAAGATTACCCTGTAACCGATTTCGATTTTATGTAGGAATGTCTCACCTGAAGGCCCTCTTCACACCTGGGAACAATACCGTTATTAAACAAGTTTTCATCGGTTAACATAACAGAGAGCGACCGTCATGGGACGTCAATGGCGATCCCCCAGCTCTCTCTGCGGACAACGACACCTGAATAGGAAAAAAATGGAAAATAACTAGAGAAGGAAAAAGAAAAACAAAGACCCGGGGTCACTGGGGTCGAACGTCAATGAAAGCGTTCGAATCGTATTACAAACTTCCTACACCACGACATTCCAAAGAGAAACCATAATCATACAGCTACCAATCACACAAAAGCACGACCGACACGTAGAATAGAGACAAACACACACCATAAGGGGAATCTTCAGCCCTCAGTGCTCTCAAAGCCCGACGGGAGTATATGCGTGACCCTCCGCACGTGCACACCCAGCCTCTCACTTATCTCCGGGCTGGCGTTCGATGCCAGAAGCAGGACACGTATTGGTGCGTTTCTTTTCATTACCATTCCTGATGTACACGGGGGATGTGTGTACATGTACGAAGGCTGATGTTGGTATATGGAACAATGTGATTTATGACAAGATAGGTAAACAATAAACTATTTTATAGTCTCAGAATTAGGTCACAAAAGTATTAGTCCACCATGATTCATGATAACGTTGCCTGATAAAACAATACAGATAATACCATACATTAAATTCTAAGCCGTTTCATCCATAGTGTTACAAATAACTTGAAGGCTGCGAGTGATCACGCTTGCTTAATCAAAACCCAAATCTAGGAAAATTGATGTCGAGGAAGTTAAGATATTTATAGACCAAGCAAAGAGAATAGAGGAGAGAAAACCATTGGACTCTTAATAACATTGAATATGTTATTAAAATACATCAGTTTTGTCACACACGCACAAGCCCCCACCCCATCATCACCCACCTTCCCTCAACCTACACACCCACAGTGAATCAATGCCGCTTCAACATAAGAACGCCACTGTCACCTGAGAAGCATCACTCAACCAAACTGCCAAGAGCCAAACACCTACGCTCTCCCCCCCCCCCCCCCGACGGCCCCCGTGCAATTTTTTATATAAATTGCAGCGGCAGTTATGGCTTCGACGCCAGTACTGCACAAGGCCAAAATGTTGTAGCAAATGATAAGAGTTCAAGGACCTTGTGTAGCAATTGTTTTTTTGTTTTTTCAAAGAATGACATTTTGTTTTTCTTTTGTTTTCAATTTGCATTACTAGTTTGGGAAGCTGTTTGCTATTTCGAGATATTGCGAAGAAAAAAGATGCAGGAGATAGATATGCAGCGATGCGTGACGGACGAATCCCCTCTGAAGAAGACTTAATTTTATCTAAATTGTATTCAAAACCCTTATTACACCTTTTCATTTTTTTTCTTTTCATCATCATCATCATAATAATAAAAAAATAACAATAATAATGATAAATATAACAATAGCCAAAAGGTATAAAGACACATTTACTATCCTTATATAACGAAATGCAAAATGCAGACCTGTAACCTTTCCCCGCTGAAAAGTCGCCCACATTTTCTCTCCATCGCACACGACCATGGAATAAAATTTGTGGAAAGTGTTATAAATGCTGTTATGTGAGTGCGAGTGTGTGTGCGTGCGTGTGCGCTCGTGTGTGCCTGCAAGTGAGTGAAAGTGGGTGTGTGCGTGCGTATGAATATGAGTAACTGTATGTATACGTATATGTATGTCTATACACATTCGTATCCATGTGCTTGGCTAGGAAGGTCAAGGTCTCCCCGAAATCATTTTACGCCATACATTCCCGCAGGTCGGCCCGCGGTTCACAGGACACCCGCAGCCACCGCTCCCGCCGCCCGTTGCCAAGCGCTCGATAACTGGGTGTATGGGAGGACTTGTTTAGTGACCCAGAGGCACCGCGTTCCGAGAGCTTCCACCTCCCTTCCCGCTTGCCACCCCCTCCTCCTCTCCCCTCCTCGGCTCAATTACTTCCATCGTCACACCGTTCCCAGTGTTATTTTTTGAGAGGCAGGGCGGTCTAATTATAAGCCAGAAATATTAAGATAGATCACTAAGTATGACATAAAATTTAACATATCGGATAGATATGTTCAGGCGCTCTCGTTTTTTTTTTTTTTTTTTTTACCAATGTGACTTTTATAGAAATCGATGTTTAAGTCCCTCAGAAGCGACCGCCTCTCAGTCTCATGCGAACGTAACCAGAGCCTAAAATAACGATCCCGCCGTGAATCATTCAGTGGAGAGACATTTATCAAATATTCCACAGGTCCTCTGGTCACAGAGAGCTCACGGGCATGCGGCCAAGTGGCACCGCGCGCGTGGTGGAGGTGAAACCCTCTTGGGTAACCAATAGCTAGGCGATATATATGTATGTGAAAGACTCTTCATTTCGCTTTTGTAACTATTTATTCTCTAGTCGACACCCGCATTCCTTTCTGCTCTCTCCCACCCACCCCCACCCCTCCTACACCCCACGCATTTCCCAACCAACCCCTCCCCGACGCACACACACCTCCTATACCAGCCAGGCATGTGTACCCTGGAGCGATGGTGAACAATTCACACCCTCCGCATCCTTGTTGATCGACCCCGCCGGCGTCTCGTTGCTATGGCAACCCAGCTGATATTTTCTTCCTCGGGAAGAGTTGCCAGATAGCGCATTTCTTCACCACATGCATAAATGAGGGTTTTAATTAAGCAGGAGCATACGATCGGAGAGGGTCAGACAACCTTTCGATTCGTGAAATTGCCCTCAATGAACTGAAAATGTCAGGTTGAAAAATCAGAGGAACACTCGAGTAAATAATGAAAATCGAAGAGAATCTCCACACCGCCAGTTTGGCAGAGACTGGCCATCTCCCGGCAGATCAGGGAGTGCGGTTGCACAGAGCCATCCCAACTATGCTCGGTCTCTACTTCTCGATTGTATTGTTACCACACGCCAATAAGCCGTCCCTCATTGCAGCGTTACCGAACCCGCCATACAGCAAGCACGTCGCAGGAGCAGAATGGGATAAACCCTAAGCAAAATTAACCAAACAGCCTGGCGATCAAATGACCAAACTTTCCCAAACAAAGTGGAACCTGCATCTCCGGAATGGGTGTCGTAAAAAAAAAAGAGAAGAGCGGCGCCCCGGCCCACGCTCATTAGAGTGCACGATCCCCTTCAGCGAGGCTACCCAGCTTGACGAGATGGAGACGAGCGGTGCGAGGAGAGACACGGCTTCAATTGCCCCGTGGAGAATACGAAGCCTCGTACTGCGAAGGTTTTCTCCCGCCTGGAAATATAATCGAGCTAATATCATTCCCCCCGCATGGCGAGATGGAGGAATGCCAGAAAACAAATCGCGCAGCAGAAGGAAAGCGATTTCGACAAGCGCTACTGTGACAGGTTCATCAATTGTGCAAGGACGAATGGGATGGTGCTCCCTCTGGCTCGCATCATCAAGTTTAATCAGCCGCAATAAAATATGAATGAGACTTAACGTGGTGCCCTTCTGTCTGTCTGCTTTCCTTCCAGACACACCTCAAGGTCTCGCCTATCACGCGAGCCCAAAACACAGATAGCTAATAACCAAGCACGGAAGTCTCAACTATGTACTTGCGGTTGAGTCTCAACCCGAGGGAACTGCAGCCCCGACTCTCGCCTCGCACGCTCGCCTCGCTTCGGGTTGCATTACAATGAGCGTCCGAATGATTGCCACGGGATTTTGCGGCCGTGGACCCGTGTCGTTTCTAGCCACAGGACCCCTTAACCGCGAATCCCCGTAGGTCTATCGGGCCGACACGAATGATCTTCCGCAAGGCTTATACTTATCGATCTCCTCTCTCCTGGAACAGCTGACCCGTTTACGCAGCTGATTACGGATCGGATCGGCCAAGCTTCCCATTGCTGATTCACTCTGAACTTGTCCAAAGTATACACTCCCATAGTTTATCATTAAAGCTAAGGATATCTAGCACGTTATCTATAGTTTT
This sequence comes from Penaeus vannamei, assembly GCF_042767895.1. NCBI lineage: Eukaryota > Metazoa > Arthropoda > Malacostraca > Decapoda > Penaeidae > Penaeus > Penaeus vannamei. Next base: position 10,049,732 of record NC_091555.1, on the reverse strand, counting down.
CTTGGGTTTTAAACTCTGATAATGGCCAAACTTTATGATGTATTCTTGTAGTCGTGGGTTACTGTGCTGGTTCCATGACTCCCTGCCAAATGACAAGGGAGACAATGTTTCACGGACGAATAACAAAATAAACCAACTCATGAAAAACCGACCCATTTCACCAGTTCATCGGAGTATAAAGCTTTACTCTAACAAGCGACTGCAAATACAATGCTCCATTCATACCAGGCCCCAAACCACACCGAAACAACCTTTTAAACAAACAAGCAGCGAGCCAAAATAATATTTCATTTTGCAAGTAGAAAAAAATAATATTTATCATTCGAAGTTCCCCGACCTTCCCAGCCTATCGCACATTTGACATTCGGATTCTTTCTTTCTTTCTTTCTCTTTCTCTCTCTCTCTCTCTCTCTCTCTCTCTCATTCTGCGATGGCGTCTGCTACTTTGATCGATCTCTCGCCAATCGCTATCGCCGTCATCACCATACCCGCCCTCGGCCGCGTCTGCTCTCTCGCCCGCGACCACTCGCCTCATCCCCGAGGGCGAAACGCGTGTACTTGTTTCCGAAATGCTGGAAAGAAATTTGTTCTTGTGTGAGTACCCTTATTGACAGTTGCCAGTCGTCACTAAGGGTTCTTACATTAAAGGCAATCGTTCGGAAGCGTTAATGAGCGCAGCCACTGAGGTGGGCCTACACAGCGGTGCTCCTCTTATGAGGTTCGCTGCAGAAAAGTTTCACTGATTTATAAAATGTAATCAATGATCCTGGTTTTACTGTACAACGTAAAGATGAGGCTTCTCATTTCTCTTTTCTTTCGAAGAAATCATCGCTGACAAAATAAAAATTAGGAGAACGGGTATTGGCTGGCCATCAGTTGCTTTTGGTTGCTGTTCACAAATTAATACTATATTAAACACTTTGGGGTCATGTCCGAAAACAAAATTTCATTACTGTATAAAATTTTATTCACAGATAACAGTTTCATTCGTATAAATGTAGCAACGACCTTGTTCTCGTAGATCTAATGAGGGAAATAATCATCACAGATACTTGAGCCATCCGACCGCGGGGATGCCACTTCTGAAGCCGCTGGTGATTCGGGAGAGGGACTGAGGGTTCGTGTCGACTGGGGTTGCGATGCGACCGGAGCCCCCGCGGACTTCGAAGGCTGGGGGTTGGCACGAGGACAATGCGTGGCTGAAGCGAGGTTCTGTTGGGGTTCGGTCGATGATGGGCCCGCATTACTGAGAGGGAAAGTCTGTGGAGGAAGGCCGGGGAGGAAGTGGGTGGGAGGGGAGAGCCGACTGTCGAAGGCAGCCTCTCGCCTGAACCTTTTGAGGGTGTTTATGAATTCGCCCTGGACCTCCAACTTCACGTCGTCCGGGAGGCGTCTGAAGTGAGGCAGGAGACTGAGCAAAAAATGCCTGTCTGGATCGTCGAGGTCCCTTTCTCGCGCCTTCCTCCCCACGCTCCTTGCTAGCGCGGCCAGAAGCTGCTCCTCAGAAAGGTGCGCTTTCCTCCTCTTCGGGTGCACAGGAGGACGAGGTTCTCGGGATCTCCTCCCCGCTGCTTTCGTCGGAGTCTGGAGAAGCTGGTCCTCGGGAGGGGGCGATTTCCTCTTCCGGCGTGCATGAGGGGATATCCGGCTCTCATCTCCTGGATTTCTCCCCTCGGCTGGCCTTCCCCACACCCTCTCCTCCTCCTCTTCCTCCTCCTGCTGCTGCTTCGCCTCGCAGATCGGCAGCAAGAAGAACAGCTGTTTGAAGTACATGTATTCCTTCCTTCCGGTTTCAGCTGCTGAGGTGGACTTGGCTTTCCGGACCTTCGCCAGCTCTCTTCTGAAGGAGTCTCTGAAGCTCTTCCACTTCCGCTGCAGATCCACGGCTGGAAAGGAGAGTGAGACAGGACGTTTTTCATCAAGAATTTCTATGGATAATAAAGCAATGTAATTTCATTCGCTAATTCCAATATTTATTTCAGAATTTTTGGCATTGGAGGTCTATGCATAGAACTACATTTTAATATTGGTGAATTAGGGTCTCTGCCGTGACAAATCAGAATTCTGGTTGACATATAACTCATAACTTTATATATATATATATATATATATATATATATATATATATATATATATATAATTGTGATTGAAGTAATATTCATTACCTTTCTATTAGTATGAAAGGAGAAACAAGTATTGAAAAATTTAAGTTTCTGAAACTTATTTTTTATTTGCATGAATTATTATAAAGATCAAGCCTTGAAAATATTCATATTTTCTGCTACTTTAAATACCTTAAATGGTCTTAAATTAACGATGCATGTATTGCAAATGAAAACATATTAATCAAAACAACAGAGAAACACACACCTGCTTTATTTTTCCTCAGCGAATCCATATCTTTGAAGTCTGGCACGAAAATGCAACACAGCTCCTCCCATGCCTCCCCTCTGGTCAATTTATTGCTGTATCCATCGCACCTGGAGTCCCAAATCGACGGTCGCTTTTCTACTTCAATAATAAACTGATCTGCATCAAAACTCGTCATCTTAAAATGCAACATCAAGTTCCTCACAAACCAAGACCCAATGAACAACTGGTCTGGTGGCGCCTCCGTCCTGTGGCGTGACTCAACCACTGCGAGAGAAAGCTCCACGCCACGCAGTGGCGCCACCTCTGGCGGGCAATCGCGTTCCCTGCCACACAGACCGATTTCAAATCCCACAGGCGATTCCTGTTCAGCAGTAAAGGAAGTACATGAACGCAGTGGTTCGTATGCATGCTTCTTTACAATGAGCCCTTCCATGCTGACTTCTTTGTGTCATCCTTGCATTGCTGGCGCAAACCACTTTGGTGGCGCCGCTGAGTGGTGCGTCCGTGGACGCCCTAAATCGCTTCTTACTCTATTGATTATTCTGTTGTCAGTTGTTGGGTATCCAAGTTTTTTTCTCGAAAAAGTGTATTTTTCCTTCAAAACCTTCATATGGAACGTGGAAGCATAACCTCAGCAAAATATTTTTAAACGTTGTTTCCCAGTCATTGGACTGAAAATTCTCAATTTAAGGCCTCGTTGGTATCTCATCCACCCAGCTGTTTTGGCGGAGTTGCCATCACTCAGTATTTTATAGTTTTTCCGCCCCTGAATTTTCAGTTCCACACGAAACGTAGTGGCATTACGGGGCATTTTTATTGGCAAACACATTAAGAGAATATTACTCTTCAAGAGTAGATAAATCCCATGGTAAATCTTACTAGGTTTGACCGATTACAGCATGCAATGCTAATTTCGACCCGCCAT
>NC_091555.1:10038934-10041434 GCF_042767895.1 Penaeus vannamei | reverse complement strand
AGAGAGGGAGAAGGAGAGAGAGAGAGAGGGAGAAGGAGAGAGAGAGAAGAAGGAGAGAGAGAAAGGGAGGAGAGAGAGAGAGGGAGGAGAGAGAGAGAGGGAGGAAAGAGAGAGAGGGAGGAGAGAGAGAGAGGGAGGAGAGAGAGAGAGGGAGGAGAGAGAGAGAGGGGGAGAGAGAGAGAGGGGGAGAGAGAGAGAGGGAGAGAGAGAAAGGGGGGAGAGAGAAAGGGGGGAGAGAGAGAGAGAGGGGGGGGGAGAGAGAGAGAGAGGGGGGGGAGAGAGAGAGAGAGGGAGAGGAGGAGAGAGAGGGAGAGGAGGAGAGAGAGGGAGAGACGGAGGAGAGAGAGAGAGGGAGGAGAGAGAGAGAGGGAGGAGAGAGAGAGAGAAGGGCAGGGGAGGAACTTTATCCTTTGATTATATTGTTAGTTTTGCAAGTACGAGAAAATTTTAACAGGAGATTACTGTATCGATTTGCTGACTATGGTCACTTTAATAAAATCATATGAGAAAACCTGAGTATGGAGTTCATTCAACAAAAATATCTGTAAAATCATTCTTTAAGAATATCTATCACAAGCTCTGGATACAATACATAACAGGAAATGCTTCTATGCAATATCCTTTCTTAAATATATAATAATAATAGTTATAATATTTAATAATAGTAGCAGTGATGATAAATAATAGTAATAGTAATAATAGCAATAATAATAATAAGAATAATAATGATGATAATGATAATGATAATGATAATGATAATGATAATGATAATGATAATGATAATGATAATGATAATGATAATGATAATGATAATGATAATGATAATGATAATGATAATGATAATAATAATAATAATAATAATAATAATAATAATAATAATAATAATAATAATAATAATAATAATAATAATAATAATAATAACCTAAACTAAACAAATGCAAATATACCTTATGAAAATAAAACATATTACAGACATGCGGGTGCATTCTGCAAAATAAGCCGGCAATCACTCGGTGTTCTTACCAGATAGAGAAAGATGAGCAAATATTTGTAGACACCCCTACTTACTCCGTTTTCTTTGACTCCTTCCTCTCCACGGTACACTCAACCATTTAATCGGAGCGTAAATATCATTGAAGTTTCGGATTCAGTTTAATAGAAAACTCGTCAGCTGATGGCCATCGAGGGCAAACTATTATTAAATTTTGAAAACCACCAAGATTGATGTGCGTCACAAAGAATGAATAAGAAATCGATCAGAACTGTAACGAAATGGTATCGGTGGTTCCTGTCCTCCAGAGATGTAGGCTAAGACTAAATTTGATACACGCCAAGCCAGTTTTTTTTTTTTCAAATACAGCATACCTACACGCCAAAATACGCCGGTGACGTTAATGACATGGAAATATACTCACGCGTACAAAATTTCCAAGGAGCTATCCGCCATAGATCGTACACGAAGGGGGCCTCGATTCCAGACTGGACTGTAATATTTGATTATTTCAAAGCAAAAAATCTAAACCTATAGCGGCTTTTGGGGGGAAGTGTACAAAGCGGTTTGACGGAGACCAATCTCATTACTGAGTTCACACCAGATAGTCTATTCTTTCATTACGTATATTGAACAAAATAGCTAACAAAACATACACAAACAAATAAGGAAATAGACAAATGCATGCAAGAACTACAGCCGACGTTTAATTCAGAAATTCATTGAGGAATAAAAAAAAAATATCAGGAAAAAACATGAATATACGAATTTTACCTCTAAAGGCGCTGTCACACTAGCACTTTTTTCCGTCTTTTTTTTTTTTTTTTTTAGCGAATTGTCGATTTTCTACTCAGACGATAATGATCGTTTCCGTCTGAAAACCTTTCCGTCAACTTTTTTCAGCCAAGCAAAGTCAAACCAGGAGCTATATTCGAGAATGTTTGTATCTATGTTAAATAAAATTGTTAAAAAATTGACGGAAAAAGTGCTTGTGTGCCAGCGCCATAAGTCGTACATCATATGTTTACCTAAAGATTTATGCAATGCCAGTATAGATGTTTAAATGCCATTTTAAACCAACGCAATAAAATAGGCATATAAAGGGTAAGCCGTTAGGTATCTTAACTTACAATAACTGCTGATAAGGATGTTTTGAAGATTTAAATGGTTATACGTTATCTCCTCGAGAGATAGTAAGAGATACAAATTTAAAAAACTTTGGCTTCTTTATCCAACTTTTCAAATATATACCTGGCGCTTGTTGAATTCCAAGGCCCCAATGTTGACTAAAAGGGAAAAGAAAAGTAGCAATAAACATTTGGAGTAAGGAATAACTGTTTAAATTTTGAAAAAAGAAAAGGAAATTTCCCAACAAAGCAATGTGAGCAGAAATCCTAACTGACATTAACTGACCCATCGTGGAAAAAAAAGAAAAAAAAGTTTTGAAGTTACCTTTCCCAGACGGATTCAAATGTTCTCAAAGACGAATATATCAAACATATATCCTTA
>NC_091555.1:10011434-10028934 GCF_042767895.1 Penaeus vannamei | reverse complement strand
GATTATCCAGACTCTGTAATTTAGATACAGGTATTCCCGACAGTAAAAATCAATTACAAAACCTGTTAATAAAAGCTATTCAATCCTGTAACTGAATTCTTTATCCTGTAGACATGAACCACTATCATTTCCAGTACATAATTCCCATTTCTGCAGTCTTGAAAGTGATGATCAGAAAATGTGCTATAAAAAAAGAAGCAAAAAAGAAAAAAATCCTTATAAAAAAGACTAAACAGGTGACTATTTCATTAAATTCTACATCACAATTTTCCTTGAACTAAAGAAGTACCTGTAACCTTCATAGCATATATTTGAAGCTGAATTCTAGCTATTCCTGGATTCCTAAAAAAAAGGGAAAAGAAAAGAAAAGAAAAATGTAACATAACTAATAAAAGAGGCAGCTGGCTCACTGGACAATAAAACATTCAAAGAACCCTTCACAAACATTTCTACACAACAAACACACATTTTCAATAAAACCATTCACAAAAGAGCAAACAGACCTTGTTCAGAACCCAAGAAATTTCTGCACGGAAGCAACTGCTAAGCTTAAAAATACAAGAAAAGATACCAACAAATAAATCTAACCATACAATTCTTTTGGAATATTTCCACCTTGTCATGGCACATATTTCTATTTCATGAAAATTTACAAACAAACAAACTAAAAGAGGCAAAAGCTGCCTTTCAGTCAATACAATTTTTTTTTCTGGGGAGGGGGGGAACTGAGCATTTCTAGAGCAGAAAATATGTATGCAGAAAAAGAGGAGGGAAAGAAAAAACATGAATTAAATTCTAGACACCTTAATAAAAATAGGTATAAATAGTTGTAAAAAAAAATCACATAAATCATCTTTAGAAGAATAAAAATCAGAAGAAAGGAACCCAATTACCTTATTCTAAAGTGTGCAAGGACTTCAATCTTAAATGGACATTTAACAAGACTCAGGGAAGAAATATCAAGCACTGAATAATTTTATGTTTAGTCTATTACAATAATTTTTTGTTTTCTTCTGCTAAAGATCCTAGAGAATTAATTCTGCTTGTGGAAAACCTTTCTGTACAAGCGCTTGTGTGTGAAACACAACTACACATTCTTTTTTTTTGTTTTTTTAATACTATTAAGTGGACTCCCAGTCCGAAAGGAGCCTTAACACTGTTACTCATATAAAGGCAGATATTGATACAATATCATTTTAAGTTAAGGCATAGCAATAATGGGTCAGAAGCCAAGCACATTCTGTTGAATTAAAATATGAATTATAAAGAGCACAAAATAACATAATAGAGTAGAGATTCATTTTGAGTACCCCTCACAGGTAAAAGGACCACATACAGCAGTTCAGAGAGCTTGTATATATTTCTATTATAAATTACCTCTAAAAATGTTTCTTTGGATTCATTTCTAAGAAAAAGGGATAATTTTCTGGATGGTAGCAATAGCCCTATATAACATACATATATGTCCATGTTTACATATACATATAATATATATATGTATATGTACATGTATACATTATATAATATATATATATATATATATATATATATATATATATATATATATATATATATATATATATATATATACATATATATATATAATGCTCCATTCCTCAGAACCCTATTTACAATTATTAAAACATCAATGGCTAATGTAAAAAGAAACACACAATCAGATCAAACAGCAATGGCATCTTCCCAGCCCAACAATCCCCTGACTGACATGTGTGAACACCTAATGTGGACCATTCCCCCCCCGGGAGTAATTCAATATCAACTATCCTATATCACTTACACACAGTATGCACAAGTAAACCACGGAAAGCTTATGTATTTTGTTTTTATCTATCTGTTTTCTTTATTTTACTTTCTTCATCACCCCCCTTTTTTTCCTTTTTTTTTGCACTAGGTGGCAATGAAGCACTTAAGAGACCTAAACATTGGTTGCGGGTGCACTGTCGTCACTAAGGCTGGAGTACACGAGTCTTTGGTTGCTCTGGGTTGTCGGTGATGAGCCAGGCGCAGTTATGGTGCCATCGACAGTGATGACCGTTGGTGAGGGTTGTCTGGGGGATGCTCGGGTGTACACAGTCTCTTCCTCCTCCTCCTCTTGCTCCTCTTCTCCCTTCGACTGTGAGGGGGGTACGTTGATCTCAGCACTTATTGTCGTCACCTGTAATATCAGATGAAAAATGTTACATGTGCAAAAGGATAACTTACAATTTTGATTTCGTGCTGAGGGATATCTTTGCCTAAGTCCGTTTCAAATCTTTAAGAGCCTAACAGGATAAAATGCAAATAGAAAGAAAGAAGAAACTAAAAAAAGGCAAAAATTAAATAAATTTTGAAAGAAAAGAAAAGAGAAAAAAAAAAAGTTACGTTAAATGCTCCTGTTTTTTCTTTTCTTTCCTCTATCTTTTTTCAGACAACCATTCCCACACAAGAGGTAAAAAAAGAGTGAGAAAAAAATATTTTCTATAACCTTCATGCTTTATCTTCAGACTGAAATAAGAGAGAGAGAGAGAGAGAGAGAGAGAGAGAGAGAGAGAGAGAGAGAGAGAGAGAGAGAGAGAGAGAGAGAGAGAGAGAGAGAGAGAGAGAGAGAGAGAGAGAGAGAGAGAGAGAGAGAGAGAGAGAGAGAGAGAGAGAGAGAGAGAGAGAGAGAGAGAGAGAGAGAGAGAGAGAGAGAGAGAGAGAGAGAGAGAGAGAGAGAGAGAGAAGTTCCTAAAATAGAAAAATACAAACTACAAAACTGGAAGCCCAGAAAAAAGGGAATATAAGACAAAAATGAGCAGAAAAAGAAGACAGAAATTTGTTATCTGATGCCATGCACTTCCAATCATTATCAAATTTTCTCATTTATCTTATTCATTTGTCTGGTTATCTTACAGAGAACACTGTTGTGAAACAGTCAACCTATGTCTTCTCAAACTGAATTTTTAATTTATCTGGACTACTGAGACAGGTTACAGTGGACTAAGGTGTGTGTGTAAATATCAATCTATTCTATCATATAATTCCCTTCTCTGTATTTATGTGGCTGCTTGTGACATAAATGCACATCTTTGCTTAGTTTGTAATAAATACAGCAAAGAATATATAAAAAGTTAATCACACTTTTTCTTAATTTCTCAGGGGTAACTCATGTGATCATTAATAAAGTAACTGCCTTTGTCTACTCATCAACCTGCTGACAAACTCGACAACAGCAAGACCATAAAGAGTTTCCGACTGCTCGAGGTCTTTGTATATCTTAAATAATGACTGTAATTAAAATAATAATGAAACAAATACAGAGATAGATAAATGAAAGATAAAACAAAGATAAGATTAAAAAAAAGAAAAGAAAAGAAGAAGAAAAAAAAAAAAAGGCTAATAGAATTAAGAATACTCAAATTCTGTTCTGTTACAGCTTATATATTGTAATAATTAGCTATTGTGTAATTTATATATATATAATATATATAATATATATATATGCATATATACAAATAAATATACATACATACATACATACATATATATATATATATATATATATATATATATATATATATATATATATATATATATATATGTATGTATGTATGTATGTATATATATTTATATATATACACACATATATATGCATATATATATATATATATATATATATATATATATATATATATATATATATATATATATATATATATATATCTTTATACACACATGTTTTTTATGTAGAGAACTTACTAAAGCCAAGATGACATAATTCATTTTCATAAAACCCACAAAATTTATATCATAAATGTACAAAGAATACAATTCAGCAAATTGTGGCTATCAAGCATATTTATCTTCAAAGACGAGAAATGCATGAAAAGACAATAATGACACATATGAGAATTCTTTTTAACATGCAGGAAAAAAAGTATATAGATATATCGTTTGGCGAGAGTGAACGATACAGTAAAGCTGGATTCAATATGTTGTCTTCAATGGCACAGCAGAAAACATATATGCTTGATACTCATTCAGTATAGATCAATATAGAAGGAAATAATAGGAGAAATTACTGGCCTTATTACAGAGCTTTTAGGGCTAGCAAATTTTAACTACAACTATGCTATTCAAGTGATCATACATCTACAATACAATACAATACCAGAAAGTGGTAATGATTATCAGCAAATTTGTGTATCAACTAGCAAAGGCAATGAAGGGCAGTCACAGTAAGAATAGAAAAAGTCACTAAATTCCATGAAGCTTTCACTCAAAGCAGAAGACTTTTCTTCTAGCTGAAACTCCAAAACAGATACTAAGAAATATAGAATCTGTTTTGTTTTTTCAGTCTAAAAAGGAGTAAAGCATTCTGACCAAAAAAGTCATGGATTTTGGTGTACTCTTCTCTCCTCAATGTACCTGCATTTCATTTTGCTTACTCAGACATTACTGATGTGGTACATATGTTACTGTATGGCAAAGTTGTAGCTACTTTTTGGCCCTGTTACACCAGCCATATAATCCAGAGAGAATACAAGAGCACAGACAGCCAGAAGACCAAGCCAAAAGCGGCACACGGTTTACCAGATCACTTTCACTGCCCCAGCTGGAGTTTACCTTCAGAACTATTTTTAGGAAGACTCTTTATACTAGGTCATCTAGGTGCTGAAAATAGAATTTGTAGAAATTGGCATACATCTTTCATATAACTGAGGTGCAGTTAGTTAAAGTGTTCAAAAAGGAATGGTATTTTTGGCACATCAAAACATATTCCCAGGCACCTACACACATTAACCCAAAATTCAGGTAACCATACTGGACCTAAACATAACAGATCCACATGATACATGAAAAAACAAACAGAAAAATTGTCCTTGATACAAACCATCTCTGAAAAGAAAGACAAAGAAAAAACACAAATTGAAAGAAAGTTCTTACAAAATCAAGAGCTCCCTTGTACAAAGTTAACTCCATTGCCAACATATTCAGCCTGACTTCACATTTGAGTGCATTACCACTGTGAGCCAAACCCACTTTACCCAAAGGAAGTAAGAGTATACTGAAGTGCAAAACCCTCTACTTGAGCCATATAAATGATCACTGAGGTAGACTAGTCTCTGTAAAGCATCACCTCAAATTACAAATACCTTACACCAAAACCTAATATGCAAATAGCCACAAGCCGTATGTTGCTTTTTCTACAATGTATAGGCATACTTGCATGAATTCCCACATTAAATAGTACAGAATATAAAAGCCAGGAGTTGTGGCATCATATACTGTTTCAAAATAATGGATTCCTTACAATAATACAACAGAAATGAGTTGCGCATCAGTGTAATTGTGTGCATCAAGATTTCAGCATTGCTATTAAACCCTATGTTCTCTTGCTCATTAAAAAACTTCCTAGAGTATGTTGTTCTACCAAAGCCAATTTGTTACATTTTCAAGATATGGCAAGATAATATGCTCCTACTCAGCACTGAATCATATTTATACAGAACATAAACCAATTACAAACATTTAAAATATCAAATAAACCATTCATAATATACATGCCCTTTGATCCAGAGTTTAATTTTGAGGAACAAGAACTGTGATTGATTCCCTTCACCATCAATATTCTTTAGTTATATCATGAAAGTTCATAATTATGTGAAGACTGGTGGTAGTATTCTGCTCACTGTGGTAACATACATAAGACGCGTCAACCAATCTGAGTAGGGTTAATTTCTAACTAAAACCACTCTCAAAAAGGGCATGGGGCATATTTGGGATCATCAAAATGCAAAGGCCTCCCTATTCCGATTGTTTTGCTGCCCTTTAAGTCATAGGAGTTTCCACAAATGTATTTTTTCAAGAAATTAACTACATGCTGTTTTTTTACTCTACCCATATCTGCAACCTAACAACTCCCTACCATCAACCCTTAAAATTATGACATCAAAAGAAAACGAGCTAACAAATATTCCACTCGACAATTTTTCTTATCTCTAATCCAGCTTCTTCCAGTAGTGTAAAGATGACTACCTGCTCAACTTAACCCACTGCCGATGGGAGTGGCATGTATTACATGCCATACCCACTGTGTATTTAATTTCGTAATTGTGTATATGCATAGATGGCTCCACAAGTGCTTAGGCCCCAAGGAGTCACATATCAGTACTACCTATCTCACCTGTTTACCTTTTTCTTTGATTTTCATAAAGATTTTTTCATTTTGTTATTAATGATAACATTGCAATAATCGTAATGTTAATAATAATAATAACTGCATCAATATTAATAGCATTAGGAAAAGAACCCTCACAAAAAGGGGAAATTAGATGAGGTCAACATAGGTCTTCTAACTCATTCCTTGGTGGCTGAGCACTTGTGGAGCCATCAATGTGAAAAGACACAAAACAAGACTAGAGTGAACATTACATGATTCCATGGTCATTGGATTAGCACAAACAACTCAATTTTCTGGTTTATAGGAATGAAATAAATGAACTTTTAAAAAAATTGTGTTTCTGAGTCTCCTTTCTATCCTTTTCAGATAATTCTTTTACATTTATATGTACTGAAGGTGCAACTGAAAGCAAGCAGATCTGGAATAGTGCTAAAGCTATCAATTTGCTGTGCTTTATGAATATAATGCATTCAAACATTGTGAGGATGAATTTAAAGGTTTTTACTACTGTTCTGCCGATTATGCAGTGCCAATCAGATATTGCAGTGAGGAAATAGTGATACTAACAATAGCAATAAATAAATCAGTAATAAAAATGATAATAATCATCAATATTTACAATACAGTAACAATATAATAACTACCAATGTCCCTCTTGTGGATATAAGAATTCAAGCAATTTCTAGAGATGAAGCAAGGAACATAGCAGTAAAAACGCACCTAGAATAGCCAAAAACCAGCGACTGTCACATCGCCAACCACAAACATGACGTACCTTTGCCCTTGCCCCTTAGCTGTATTATCCTTGAAACTGTCTTCGGTAATATTTACTGTACCAACACTGGAGCAGCAAGGTGCTAATGGATGTGGAAGGGATGGAGATTTAGAAGACAAAAGGTGCTGTTTTATTTGGCCAGATGTTGTGCAAAGAGGACCTTATAACTTTCAAAATGGCTCTCAGAATTCTTGGGATAAAATTTCACAACAGGACTAAACAAAAGTAAAAACATTAGTTTTTACTATGACCTAAACATGTTTACATGTACTCAAAAATTTATGTATGTGACATTAGAAATATATACAAGGAAATTCCAGTCAAAAGAAGAAAGCAAATTATATCCAATATTTCTTGAAGAAATATATATATATTTTTTTAGTATAAGCTGAATAAAAGCAAGTCCTACATAAGTAATTATTTGCATTTCATGTAAGATTTGTTTTTATAGGGCTGATTACCCTATATGTTCCCCCATGACCTCAACCAAAAAAAACATGCCTAAGACATCTTTTTATAACTTAGGAATTCAGATTCTAATATAATATATGACATTCTTCAGACAAATGGAAAATATAAAGGGACTTTGCATGGCATCTCTTTGTGTGCTTTAAGAGAGAGGAAAGGCATATTACATATAGATCTGAGTGCATCAAAATGAGCATAAACACAAGAGGCAATGACTTTGGCAAAAATTGTTACTTTTTTTTTTTTTTTTTTTTTTAAGACACTAATTGAATATCAGTGGGCATGCAGGTGTATGAACAGTATAACATTTTGAAATGATTAGAAAACATCAGCTTATATATATCTGCTGTTAATAACACTGTCTTTACCTGTTACTTACTGACTTCTGGCATGCAAAATGTTACATTAGGCACTTATTCCAAGTCCAGCAATTAACACCACATACAAAAGTATGAAACTAAACTGCACCTTCATGTAAAAAGAAGTTCATATAAAAACTTTGTGCAAATCAAGTCAGGATTGATCAACAGTACCATCACATAAATCAAAGTAAACTCCAAGCACATTTCACTCATTAATAACATGTGCAATCCTAGACAGTGCACTCCCTTCCTAGCCAGCATGATGTCACTATAGCATGGCAAAACAAGAAAAGATAATCCCCCCTCTATAAAAAGACCCCACACAGAAAATATCAAAATAAGAATCTGTGCTTAACAAAAGTATCTATAAAGGGACAACACTCAAAAGAGTATATCTATACATAGTTATACTACGTAAAAGTCAGTGCTAACCATAAGGATGCCCCAAAAAGTACCCAATTCTGATGACTCACCTTCGCATGGGAATAATCTTGATAGAGACTAGATTGTCTGGGCCGCGGGCTATCTTCATCACTCCTAACAGCTGCCTCGTTAGTCAGCCCGTTTTCATCTCTGGGCCGTGTCCCATAGCTCCGCGGCTGGTTTATGTAGTCATAGCTGCTCTCCACTCCACTAGGAGCGTCTCGTAAGACTGCTGGCACAAACTGGCATGCCACTTCTGTTGTGCTTTCATCATCATTGACTGAAGCAGTATCTCCATTGGCAGTTCCATTTCCAAATTTCTGTATGTAATGAATGATAGAGAAACATCAATACTCTTAACAAATAAAATCCATACATATGTTGAGCTTAAATTGTGCTGTTGTTCCACAAATATTCTAAACCAACAAGTCTTATAAAAATCATAAAAAACCAACCTTGTATTCCACTGGGCTGAGATCCTTGAACCAATGGAATGCATTGTGTGTGATAAATACAACGCATGTTATAATGAGCAAAATAATGCTGTATATAGTTATATCTTTTTTCAACCCTTGCCTCACAAGAGAGAAGAACAGCAGGCTTAACTGCAGACAAACAATCGAGACTATCACAAAATTAATGGCTGAGGTATGGATGTTCTTGTTAATTCTCGAAGGTCCGTAGGCAAAGTATATATTATACTTGTCAACCAGGTGTTTGAAGATCATATACAGAGTACCTGTTGGAAGAAAAGTTCATCAGCTATTTCATTATGAAATAAAGATCATAATCCTGATATAAGCCTGTTGTGGGGCAGCTGCAAAAATAAGCACTGTTAATGTAGCAATGAGGAGGACATTACAAATTTTTCTTTTGATTCCAGATCACAGCACAGATTTCACAATATCCATTTCTCTATTTCACATGAAGAAAAAGAGTGCAAAATATCTAAATTAAAAAAAAATAATAATAATAAAACACACACACACACACACAAAATAAATAAATAAATAAAAATGAAATAAAATAAAATAAAAAATAAATCACTAAAGCTTTTTCTCAAACAGATTCATTTTGACAACTATTTTTTTTCCTACAATGTCAAGAAGAAATACATACCAAAAGGTGTGATAAGAGGACAGGAAACAGAGTAAATGATGGTCATGGCGAAAATAAGTAGCATCCAAGCATACTGGACACCAAATGGGAACTCATAGAGAATAGCTTTTCTAACGCTTGCGGTCTCCGCTTCGGATCTGCAATCCCAAGAGCAGAGATATGAGTACTTATAGTAAGTTAGCTTTGAAAGAAAGAAAGAAAAAAAATTATATCATCCTTTCATTACTAAAATTCTGGGGGCAGGTTTTTGAAATTCTGAATATGAATCTAATCTTTTGAAATAATTCAAGTATAAAAAAAATAGATGAACCATACACAAACACAGAATTGGATATAATATATAATTTGCGATATCCACTATTACATTTCAAATTTAATAATCCATTCATAAAATGCTACCAAAGTTCATCCAGACAGAAATGAAAGACCAGAAAAAAAGTTAAAAGTGAAATACTTGCCTTGACAGCCCAAGCCGAACCATGTACATAAACAACTCTGGGAATCGAATCAACTCAAGCGACGTTCCAATGAATGCCGAGGTGATGATGTAATTGACGAAGAATGCACCATTATCAGGGAGAAAGATACATTCCCAGCGGAAGGTCTCGTTCTGAGACTGGGATTGGATGAGCCATTCCATGAAACCTTTAGCACTGAGAAGAGAAAAAATAACTTCATGATGATTTTATATTAATGATATCAAGGCTATGAATACTGTGGCTATGAAATTGCAGAATAACTAAAACTAATATAAAGATCAATACACTTCTGGTTTTCCAATAATGATGACAGCATTATTTATGAACTAACTAACAAAGATAAGCATGTGAAAGAATGATTTCTTGACAACTTGTAATGCCCAGATCTGTAGACCCATAGAAAAAATGCTGAAGACTTGACCAAAATGAAGAGAGTGGAGGGAACTAAAGACTGGAACTGTTGGAGGAGGCAAGTTAAACATCTAACTCCTTTAATGGTATGACAGATGATAAACAATAAAATAAAAAGAAAATAGAAAAATACCAAAAATACCAAAAGCTCTGAAGAAAAAAAGTAAAGTGGAATCAAAACCAGAAGAAACCCACTTAAAGAAGAAGAGAAAGAAAACAAAAATCTTCCAAAAAAGTGAAGAAACGACTAATGCATCTGACACATAACGATTCTACCCCTTGGTAATCACCTGGTGAGTCCTAGAGAGGGCAGGATAATGACCATGAACAGAAGGAACACAAAGGTCTTCCTCATGATGGAATGGTTTTCAGCAGACCGCGTCCAATGAGACATGAACTGGTCCGAGTACGACACGATCACAGGCAGGAGGGCAGCCATAGTCCACAGGAGCAAAGTGGGCAAGAACTCTGACAGCACTGGGCTCTAAGGGAAGGAAAAATATATACATGATGATTTTTTTTTTTTTTTTTAATGATTATCAAATATCAACAAATATCTGTAACTAAAGATACTAATAATACAATATTAAAGCAATAATAATGCATGCATGTATCAATTAACCCTATAGCATATCTATACTCAATAGATAACAATCTCTAAAAAAAATGGCAAGCTTTTTTCTTCCTCTTTCTGTCATTCTTTTTTTTCTGTCAATAGGAGGTAAGGAGTTTGAGGAAGTAATGCTGGTGGTGTTTGGCAAATCTCTCCCAACTGTATTCCCCAAAACTGAATCCCACCTCGTTATAGCCCTTCATCTCAGCAAATCAAACAAACACTCCTCCCACAAATACCTCTGTGTAAACATCATATCATATAGATGTAAGACTGAATGAAGACTGGAGAAAAAAGAAAAAACAATAACAACAACATTGGGAAATCATCTCACCATGTTGCTCAGTCGCCCAGTGAGGGGAACAATATCCAGACCATTGATGATAACAGCAGGTGTTGTGAGGAAGAACAACACTACAAATAACATGATGTTGATCAGAATTGCCTTTAGCCACCAGTGACGCGTTGTGACGGACAGGTTGTGCCTGAAGGGAGGTGGTTTCAGTTAGATTAAAAATAAATAAATCATCATCATAATGATAATAACAACAACAACAATAAAAATAATACTAACAACAAAAAAAGAAAAAAAAATACCCTCTGCCCCCACACCTGCAAGAACTCACCAATAAATATCATCTGGTACTGGAGCAACCCTGATGATCCAGTTGTGTGGCTTGAGATCAACTGAGGCAGAGGATGTGGGAGGGCTGTAGAAGCAGTCGCACTTTGCTCTGTGGTCTTGGAGGACTCGCTTGGCATTCTCTATGCTATCAAAGGTTACAAATGCCACACCAGTTGGCCTCTGGAGGGCCTTCAGCTTTTCGTTCTCCACCTCATTGGCCAAGCGATTTTCCTCTTCCGTGTAATACTCAATGGCATCCACCTGTTCATGGGGTTGGAAGTCACCAGTACAAAATTAAAAAGTAGTTCAATCTAATATCATTAATTTGTTGTGCTAGTTACTCTTGCCTCCTATAAGCATATTTCTGTATATGTGACCCAGTCATAATGGAATTCTATAATGCAAATACATCAAATATTCTCTTTGTTTGAGAAACATCCTTTGGAAGTATCACGCCTAGAATTTTGGAAACCAAATTACCGTCGGACAGCCAAAGATGTCACAGCAGCCACACACAACACCTCCTTTGTATGGTCTCATATCAAGGCGTCTGTGAGTCTCCTTCATGTACGATTCACAGTATATCCTTGCATTATGAGCCACTTCCCTATAAAACACGATTTTAACAATGAATAAATATGTAAACAAAAATACAAAAAAAAAATAATACACAAATATCTATCTATCTATCTATATACACACACCAGGATTGCAACAGTCTGCAGGTTCCATAAAAAAGATAGTTACTATAATATTTATTCAAGTACTCATATTTTCTGCATTCCACAAAAAAATTATCTTCTGAGGTCTTTTGATTTGATCTTAGCTGCATTAAAAAGACAATAATAATGTATAATCATACAGACCTGTCACACAATTCACAACTATTTTTGCCATTTATGATATTGTCTGCTTTTGCTAACTCTCATACTAAGGCATTCTCCACAAAAGAATTGGTCACTTTATCATGTAAATAAACATAAGCACTGGGTATGAAACCTAATAACATATTAACTAATCATTAAATACATTTTTGTTTCTTTCACATCACAATAGAAAAATACACACAAATGATTTTAGTGTGTATCCATACCTAATTTTCCTTTTTTCAACATCTTGGAGAAGGTAATTTACCCATTTACATTTCCGGCACAGACCCTAGTATATAAAAGGAAAAGTGAAAATATCAATCTATCTTACTTTTCTTTTGCATAAGCTTGGAGTGACCGAATGTTGTATGCAAACTGCACATCTGTGACCTCTACATCTGGGTAAGCTTCCCTGAAATAAGTAAAAGGAAAGAAAAATTAGTATGATCACAGAAGACATGTTTCAATACACACTTAAAAAAAACAAACAAAATAAAACAAGAAAACACACATATGGAATGAATGCACGATATCAACATGTTGCACTATGAAATGTAACCATAGTTCACTTCATTTTTCCAAAATATAAATATCATACTCTTTATGTTTTCTCTCTTCCTCTTTCTCAGTCTCTATCTCTCTCTCAACTTACTGAAAGTGTCTAAGGAGCGTGTCTTTGTGGCAAGACCTCCTCGGCACGTGGGTGATCATGAGGGTGCGTGAGACAGTGGTGGCCACCTCCCTCAGCTCCAGCTTTTTTGAGAATCGCCGCGTGAACAAGATGCCAAGCGGGAGAAAGAGGAAAGCAAGCGTCACGTGAACCCACATCAGCCGTGACCTAAGGACAGAGGAATGGTTACACAGATGTCATTACCCTCATAAAAGCTTTAATATCCAAATACTTTTCCAAACTTGTAAGACTTTAATTTATTTTCCTATGAGAGGTGGGATATAGATCAATTTTCATTAACATTCTCCTTACCCATTTGTGTTCCTTTAAAAAGTGGCTGAATTTTTCCTTAATCTTATTCTCACACACAATAACTTCAACACAAGTCTTGCCTTCAAGGGAGTAGTAAATTAACTCTAGCCCCTCTCCTTATCCCAATTCAAGTAAAGCAAAACCAAATTACCACATTTACTTCCATTTTAATCTATTCAAACCCTAATCTCAAACTATAGCTCTCCAGCCAATGCGCTCCTTCATGTACCTTCCCTCTTTCCAAACACAAGCCAAAAGAATAGACAAAAAGGACCATGGAACACTTACTGTGGCGCAAGATTAGCCAGGGTCGTGTGGCCAAACTCCTTTTCACCCCCCTCCAGCGTCCCCTGGAAGTTGATGGGCAGCACAATCACAATGCTGATGACGCACACAATCATCATGTACACAATGATGTGTGACTGGAAGGACAGGTACTGCACTGCGTCCTTACCACTTTTTGCTAGGATTTGCTCATCTCTGCAAGGAATGGAAGAGGTTGTGGGAGGATGTTAGTACTGCAGTGGACTAGAAAAAGTTTGGGGGAGTGGAAGGAAGAAAAGATCAGAAGAGAAGTGCAGAGCAGAGTAGAGGATAGAGGAAATGAACTGATAGAAATTATATTTTATAAGCTAAATATATGCTCAGAATGAATTAACATCTTTAATTAAAACCATATCTTAAAATTATAAAATCAATTAAATAAAAAATACACACAACCTAAACTTTTTTATCTCATAGCGTCATCTAACCATAACAACCTCAAAATGGACCAACCAACCATGACACCATTCAAAGCACTCACTTGATCTTGAACAGGGCCGGAATCCACGAAAACAGCCCTTTGTCAATGTGCGTGTTGAACTCCAAAGAGCTCACAGAGTCATTCTCCCCGGCGATCTTGCCCATGTCGCTGTCCTTCCCGTAGAAGATCTGTGTCCACCTGTTCAAGGTAGTGGGTGTGGACAATCAGTTAAGATGGAGCAATGCCCCTTTTAGATCTTTAATTAATCTCTATTTACAATATTACTATCTGTTTCTATGTACTGTAATCAATACTCAAGTATATTTATCACAAATCACTTTTAAATGTATCTCCTCCTAATCTGATTCTAACCCAAATTCTTTTACATGAATTTCAACTTCAAACACAATACACAAAAAGTGACATATTCAATTTACTATTAACAGACTACAATCCTGAAGAAATTGAAGAAGAGGAAGGAGAATTCCTGTACTGAAATTAGATCATGGTGCCCACCACCACCTAACCTATTCATATAAGAAGTCAATATAGGAAGTCAACCTTACTCTGCCAAATAGATTTACTGTGCAATAAAATGTAAAAGAAGTACAAGAGATACAAGAAAATATAACATATCTATTATCCCTTACATAAGAAACATGCAGTTTATCCCTGAATCAGTCTCCCAGACTTCAGAATTCAATTATTCAAAGACCTTTCTATGAAATATGCTTTCATAATAGGGTAATTATATTTAGGTGAAAAATAAAAGACGAAAGAAAATCTAAATACGACGATTCTGAATGTTAATCAATAATCATGTATAATGACTTATACACAATAACATTAGCTTGAAAATGCTTAACAGTGACAGGTATACAAGCAACTTATAACTACTGATAGTTTTCAAATAAAATCTTTTCTTTTACAGAGCAAAATTATTAATATGTTTGCTTTAGAACAGTTAATAAGTATTCTGAATCCAGTTTAATTCACAATGCAAGTATGGAAGACTGTTCACCTGAAGTGTGTACACCCTGAAATTTGTCCTTGAAAAGGTCTCCCCAAAAAAGAAGATACATAACTGAATAGCTCCATAGTTTAAAAAAGAGAGCTTAAACAACAAAAACATACAAGAAAAAATACCAAAATAATGATAAAAAACATACTAGGAACCTACACATTGTACTGACTGAAGCCAAGATGCTTTGTCCTGAAATAAGAGAAACAAAAAAAAGAAAAAAAGAGGTGCATAGGTTAATAAGGAAAATGGAAAAAACAAAACATGGTGACCTTAGACTAGCAGAGCATGCACACTCTACCATTCTGGGCTGTGGAAGCTACGTCAAGCTAGGCATTCGTAAGGTCCATTCTTGAAAGCATGGAAAACATCAAAACAGGAAAAGCTAAAATCAAAACATCATCACGTGTGATTGGTTGACTCTTAAATCATGTGCCAAAAAAAAAAAAAGCTGGAATGGAAAGCAGACCAATCAAATTGTGAATAAAGTGACATCATAAAAATTAAGATTTACAAATATACATAGGTGACTTTTAATTTTGACACAAAGCATGCTTTCATGGTTACTATCAACAAAAGGAAAAAGCACACTTAATATTACCTCTTTGGCTATTTCTCTGTACAATACTTTTAACGATACATGCCCACTTTCTACATCAATATTGTAAAACTAAAAAATTGGGAAAGCTAAAATATGGGTTAATACAACAAAGGATAATATGAAATATGAAGTGCATAAACTCAACAAAACTAATGCAAATATGATAGGATAATTTGTAGCTCAATTAACCCATTGATGCCCAGTTCAGTGTGTTTTTAAGTTTCATAATGTTGTTTACGTATAGATGGCTCCAGAAGTACTTAGTCACCAAAGAAGTCAATTACTAGTTCTAAATGAGTTCACCTGATTACCCTTTTCCTTAACAAAAATAAAATAATTATAAATAAATAAACTACTGTCCTATTTGTGATGCTAATAACATCAAAACAATCATAATGACATTAAGAATCATATTAATAACAATAATAATAATATCAGCATAAAAAAACAACTAAATTCAAGGAATAGGGTAATCTAATGAGGCCATACTGTCCTTCTAATTGCCCCCTTAGTGACTAAGCACTTGCGGGAAAGCTATCTATGAATAAACACAATTCATAAAACAAAATTCTTGTGGATAGTGCAAGTACCAAGCACCAATGGGGTAACCAACCACAGAGATGACAGCAACAACAGAGTCAAGTCTGCTCTCAAGATTTTATTTACGTCAAAACTAATGCATCAAAATATACACTACAAACACAAGATTTTTCTTTTTTTTCTTCTTTGTATCAAATAATCATAGTCTTATTTCTGACTCAATATCCTTGCCATTTCATAGCTAATTATTCCATGTAAATAATATTTCATTATTCTGCAAATGCAAGTAAAGCAGATGACTTACAATAAAATATGGGTAATAACATACTACCTACTTAACAAAAAATAATCTGATATTTTAATAACCATCACATATACAGAAACTTTGAAGAGTGAAAAATGAAAAATATAAAAACAAATAACCAGCATGATC
This sequence comes from Penaeus vannamei, assembly GCF_042767895.1. Taxonomy (NCBI): domain Eukaryota; kingdom Metazoa; phylum Arthropoda; class Malacostraca; order Decapoda; family Penaeidae; genus Penaeus; species Penaeus vannamei. The sequence continues at coordinate 10,012,305 of NC_091555.1, read as the reverse complement.
ATCAGAGAATAAAATTTCTTATAGAATAGAGACAAAAATTCAGCTGATCCCATAAATATTGTTGAAAATATCTAAGTCCATTCCTTTCAGCAAGAAAAATAATTGTGCAAAGCTTCTTCTGATGTGCACCGGACTTGACAGAACACAAAATCAAGAAAAAGAGAAACAAAGCAGCCCGCTTTTTGTACACAATGACCATGATTACAGCCAAGTGTATGAAAGAGCATGTATGAAAGAGTGAAGGCTATGGTACTGGGGTCTCAGGCATGAGGACAATAAATGAATAATAAATACAGGATTATGTCTACACACCATCGCAATTTACTTTACAGCAGGGTATGTCTTGTGCAAAGGGGAAATTGTACTAAGCTAATTATGTGAATGAATGAAGGAATCATATGGAAAAATGGTACAGCCAGCATTATATATAAATAAATAAATATAATAAATGAATAAATGCTATAAAAAATATATGTATATAGGATGCAACTTGAGGGCAAAATCTCATTCTTCAACAGCTATCTAGACGGAGTAAGCCTGAGATTTGGCCTTGGTTTGGCCCACACTTACCTACTCTCATACTTCTGAACAAGCGCCAAACGACCGTAATTCCATGCCTTTTTTCTCAAGACAGTAAACAGACACATGAGCAGCTGTAAAAGGATAGTGTTATGGTTTTAATACTTATATGTGAAAAACTGAAATAGAAGGAGAAATTTTGCAAACAGACTGATAGGCTGACATAATTAATTTCTGGAGATATACAAAAGTAAAACTGGATAAAAAAAACTACCAACTGAAGAAAGATTTTAGTTACATTTTCATTTTGTTTACTTTTCCCCTTCATAAAAGCAAACACACACCCACACTC
>NC_091555.1:9991434-10003934 GCF_042767895.1 Penaeus vannamei | reverse complement strand
CTCAACTCCATTTTGCATAATTGAGATTTACTGGTTTCAGAAGTTGATAGAGTGACTGCGAGGCACTCTGACACTATCATAAAGTGCATGTTGTAGCCACCTCTCTGAGATCACAGTGCATTTCAAGTTGATTTGGAAAGAGCACAGACAATCTAAACTCTTGGAAAAAGTCGCATTAGGAAATCCAGAGCTGATGTGTTCTCAATTATTAACAAAAAGCTCTTATTTTTCATAAATAATTTGCATTTTGTAGCCAAATTCAAAGTGAGTGTAGCATTGTATTTCTGATCTCAAAACATTATGTAAAACTTTCATTGCACAGTTTTAAAACAGCTTTTCTTAATTCCACAACACAAAGCACCATCATTTGTCATGTAACATTTCCTCAAACACACAATGAATAAACACAATTTTGCTTTACAGTATTACATAAACACCACACAACAAAGACAAAACATGAAAAATACTTTTGAAAAATCTTTATGACTCTATTCTATACTCTAAAATAAATTAATAAGAATTCCTTACCAAAAATCACTCAATAGCTCTCCCACCTTATTTCCCATCCAAAAGCACCATGAATAATAACACAAGAAGACAATATAACTGTTAAAAGCCTTTAGATCTCGGTCATTTAATTATGCCAAGGTCTTTCAATGAACGAGTGAGTACAGGCGACCCTTCATATTCTGCACTCAGCCAGAGTCAATATCAATCAACTAATTACACTCAAAAGCAAATTATCCATAAAAAACGAGCACTGAGATACTTGCGTGTCCAATAACTTTGTTATTTTTGTGTTGCAGTCGTAGTAAATAGAAGATAAGTTTCTTGGAATCACTCGCTCTATCGTTTGCATATATTATTTTTCGTCTAAAAGGCGGCTGTATGAAACTCAACCTGTACCTTTACCAGTACCCCATTTCCTTCAAAATACTAAGTAAAAAAATAAAGCAGAAAATATCATTCCAATCTACGATATGTTTGCCACATTAATACGATCTTCTCTCTCTCTCTTCCACACACCTATAAAACCTCTAATTTAACTCACTTTGGGTCACAGGATATCGCAAATTATTCCCTCCACTCGGCGAATTAAAAATCCCTCCTCTGACGACGCAAATCGGATCACTGCGACGTGTGAGCTTATAAAATCTGGGAAAAGAGACGGAGGAACATTGTCACTCGCCCACGAACAAACTCTGAACAGCTGATTCACCTGACAGATGCGTTCCAGTAATATTTTTCTCCGTCTTTTACGTGATATCACACTTGTTATATACTTTATAGAAAACCTTACTCCTTTTATAGTTTGTAAATATTTTTAAAAACTTATTATAATTGATTTTTAAGGAATTCTTTGAGGTTGGAGATAATTTTTAAAACACTTTTCTATCTAAACGCGATTAGTGGGTCGTGTCGTCTGAGTGGCGGGAACGCGTAACCTTCACGCGCTCTTGTGAGAAAAATCCATTTATTTTTGGATGAAAAGAAGTCAATCGTTACAATCAATATGTACAGACCTCTTTTAATATCCACAATAGGTGCTTTGATGGTATTTTTCTTATCTATGTCCAAGAGAGCGTATGCTCATCCACGCATGAAAACATGTTATTGACTTATAGAACTTTAACTTGGCTGCTTGAACAAGACACGGGAAGGGTTGTACTCTATCGATTTCATGGTTCCATATGCGATTTCTTATTCATGAAAGGCTGGTATACACAAAAAACGGGAATTCTCTCTTTTCTCTTTCGCTTTCTCCCCCCCCTATCTCTCTCTCCTCTCTCTCTCTCTCTCTCTCTCTCTCTCTCTCTCTCTCTCTCTCTCTCTCTCTCTCTCTCTCTCTCTTTCTCTCTCTCTCACTCTCTCTCTCTCTCTCTCTCTCTCTCTCTCTCTCTCTCTCCCCCCCTCTCTCTCTCTCTCTCTCTCTCTCTCTCTCTCGTCTCTCCCTCTCTCTCTCTCTCTCTCTGTTCTCCCCTCTCTCTCTCTCTCTCTCTCCCTCCCTCCCTCCCTCCCTCCCTCCCTCCCTCCCTCCCTCCCTCCCTCCTCTCTCTCTCTCTCTCTCTCTCTCTCTCTCTCTCTCTCTCTCTCTCTCTCTCTCTCTCTCTCTCTCTCTCCCTCTCTCTCTCCCTCTCTCTCTCTCTCTTTCTCTCCCTCTCTCTCACGCTCTCTCTCTCTCTCTCTCTCTCTCTCTCTCTCTCTCTCTCTCTCTCTCCTCTCTCTCTCTCTCTGTTCTCCCCCTCTCTCTCTCTCTCTCTCTCTCTCTCTCTCTCCTCTCTCTCTCTCTCTCTCTCTCTCTCTCTCTCTCTCTCTCTCTCTCTCCCTCTCTCTCTCTCTCTCTCTCTCTCTCTCTCTCTCTCTCTCTCTCTCTCTCTCTCTCTCTCTCTCTCTCTCCCTCCCTCCCTTCCTTCCTCCCTCCCTCCCTCCCCCTCCCTCTCCCTCTCCCTCCCTCCTCCCTCTCTCTCTCTCTCTCTCTCTCTCTCTCTCTCTCTCTCTCCCTCTCTCTTCCTCCCCCTCCCTCCCTCCCTCCCTCCTCCCTCCCCTCCCTCCCTCCCTCCCTCTCTCTCTCTCTCTCTCTCTCTCTCTCTCTCTCTCTCTCTCTCTCTCTCTCTCTCTCTCTCTCTCTCTCTCTCTCTCTCTCTCCCCTCTCTCTCTCTCCCCCCCCTCTCTCTCTCTTTCCCTCGTTTTCTCAAGTACAATTTGTTTATCTTAACACGTGAGCTTGGGTTGCAATTTTCTATTCTTAGCAGTGAAGTCACGAAAAAGAAAAAGAAAATACACACAATTCGCAAACAAGAACAATACGTACATCTCTACAAACTAGTGTCGATTGTTATGTCGATTTTTACGCATAAATGATTTATTAAAAGACATAGTAAATGATCAATCAAAAGATGAAATACTTTCATTTTATGATTACAAAGATATTTGTAGATATTTATCTACCTCTCACAATGGGAGGAAATTGACATACATTTTGAGTACAATCGTAAATCGCAGCGAAGTGGGTAGGAATTTGAAAGAAAGGATAGAATGATGGATGGTAAGATTGATAAAGGAGGAATAGGGAGACTGGAAGAAAGAGGAGAATGGAAGATGGAGAGATTAGGATAAAGGGGAAATATTGCCAGGAGAGAATAAAAGGTAGAGCGACGGAAAATGTAGAGATTTAAAGGAGAGATGGGAAGAAAGAGGTTAAAGGAAGATGGAGAGATTAGAAGAAAGGAAAGATAGCAAGAAGAAGGAATAAAAAATGGAGAGATTAGAAGAAAGGAAACATTGCAAGAAGAGGGAATAAAAGAGGAAGATCTTAGAAGAGACTGAAAGATGGAGAGATTAGAAAAAAAAAAACAGAATGGAAGAAAAGGGATAAAGCGAGATAAAGGGAGAACGTAAGTGAAACATGGAGAGACTGGAAGGAACGAGAAAACGAAAAACAGAGAAGACACTGAAAGTAAAATGTCAATGGAAGATGGAAAAACTGGAAAGAAGTGAGAGACGGAGAGAGAATGGAAGATGGAGAGCTTAGAAGAAAGAAAGAGAGGGAGAGAGGAGAAAGAGAAGAGAAACGAAGGGAAGGGACAGAGAGAAGAAAAAGAAGAGAGAGAGAGAGAGAGAGAGAGAGAGAGAGAGAGAGAGAGAGACAGAGAGAGAGAGAGAGAGAGAGAGAGAGAGAGAGAGAGAGAGAGAGAGAGAACAAAGAAAAAAAAGAAAAAAGAAAAACATAGAAGATAAGAGAAAAAAGAAAAGAAAAACAAGAGACAGAAAAAACAAGAAGGAAACCAGAGAAGGAGAAGAACAAGACGAGGTAAGACGAAAGAGGTGTGGTGGTGGAGAGGGGGAGGGGAGGTGGGGGGGTGAAGTCACGAGTGCTGGGGTATTGATGACGAGTTGGAGGACGAGGGGGTAGGAGTAGGAGGGGATGGGGTAGGAGGCCGACTTGAGGGGGGAGTTCGCTAAGACTTCTGTTAGGGATGGTATCTCGAAGGGAAGCGCGGTTGGGTAACCTTAGAGGTGATGGAAATGTGTGGTGGATGTGGTTGGCTGTTTTGGGTTTGGGTGAGGCAGTCAGGGAGTCTATGTCTGTCCATTTGCATGTCTGTTCATGTCTTTTCGTTCTTTCTGTCTCTATCTCTGTGTCTCTATCCTTCACCTTCTCTCCCCCCCCCCCCGCTCTCTCTTTCTCTCTCTCTCTCTCTCTCTCTCTCTCTCTCTCTCTCTCTCTCTCTCTCTCTCTCTCTCTCTCTCTCTCTCTCTCTCTCTCTCTCTCTCTCTCTCTCTTCCTCTTCCTCTCTCTTCTCTCTCTCTCATTTCCATCTTCCTCTTCCTCTCCCTCTGTCCGTCTCCGTCTCCCTTTCTTTACCTTCGCCCTCCCCCTTCACCTCTTCCTCTCACCGTCTCTCCTCTCCTCTCTCTCTCTCTCTCTCTCTCTCTCTCTCTCTCTCTCTCTCTCTCTCTCTCTCTCTCTCTCTCTCTCTCTCTCTCTCTCTCTCTCTCTCTCTCTCTCTCTCTCTCTCTCTCTCTCTCTCTCTCTCTCTCTCTCTCTCTCTCTCTCTCTCTCTCTCTCTCTCTCTCTCTCTCTCTCTCTCTCTCTCTCTCTCGCTCTCTCTCTCTCTCTCCTCTCTCTCTCTCTCTCTCTCTCTCTCTCTCTCTCTCTCTCTCTCTCTCTCTCTCTCTCTCTCTCTCTCTCTCTCTCTCTCATTTTCCCCCTCTCTCATGATCTCTTGTCCTTCCCCCTCCTCCTCCTCCCTCTCCCTCTCCCAACCTCCCTCCCTCTCTCCCTCCCTCCCTCTCTCTCTCTCTCACTCTCCTCTCTTTCTCTCTCTCCCCTCCCCTCCTCTCTCTCTCTCTTTCTCTCTCCCTCCTTTCTCTCTCTCTCTCTCTCTCTTTCTCTCCCTCCTTTCTTTCTCTCTCTCTTTCTCTCTCTCTCTCTCTCTCTCTCTCTCTCTCTCTCTCTCTCTCTCTCTCTCTCTCTCTCTCTCTCTCTCTCTCTCTCTCTCTCTCTCTCTCTCTCTCTCTCTCTCTCATTTTCCCGCTCTCTCATGATCTCTTGTCCTTCCCCCTCCTCCTCCTCCTCTCTCCTCTCCCAACCTCCCTCCCTCTCTCTCCTCCCTCCCTCTCTCTCTCTCTCACTCTCTCTCTTCTTCTCTCTCTATCCCCTCCCCCTCTCTCTCTCTTTCTCTCCTCCCTCCCCCCTCTCTCTCTCTCTCTTTCTCTCTCTCTCTCTCTCTCTCTCTCTCTCTCTCTCTCTCTCTCTTTCTCTCTCTCCCTCTCTTTCTCTCTCTCTCTCTCTCTCTCTCTCTCTCTCTCTCTCCCCCTCTCTCTCTCTCTCTTTCTCTCCGCATACCACGAGACTGCTATAGGGATAGGGCTTCTTTATCACCCAAAGTGGCCAATGGCTATGCAGGTACCGGATCTCCTTCACCCATACACACGCACTTCTCTGTCTACGTCTATATCTATATCCATTTTTGTATCTACGTCTATATCTATATCTACATCTATATCTATATCCATATTTGTATCTACGTCTATATCTATATCCATTTTTGTATCTATGTCTAAATCTATATCCATATCTATATCTACGTCTATGTCTATATCTACGTCTAAATCTACATCCATATTTATACCTACGTCTATCTATCCATATCTACATCTATATCGACATCTACCTACCTATCTATCTACTTATCTTCCTTTCTATCCATCTACTTCATCTCGCTATCGATCTATCAACTCATTTTCCTGTCTATTTATTCCCTTGCAATGTTACCTCCCTATCCATCTACTTATCTTCCTTTCCATCCATCTACCTTATCTCGCTATCGATCTATCAACTCATTTTCCTATCTATCTATTCCCTCGCAATGCGTGTATGTCCAACACAACATTTCCCTGTCTATCTATCCCCTTATATGTCTCTCAACTATGCAGACGGATGCGTGTCTGTGCAGCCATAGGGATGTGGACCTCACCCAGAACTGTTCAAAATATCCTTCTCGGTTTCTGATCAATACCCGCAGGGAGAGCAGGCAACACCCCATGCACAGTTGAACACGAGGCACGAGGAGAAGGTAGAGGAGGTGGAGGTGGAGGAGGTGGAGGAGGTGGAGGAGGAGGAGGAGGAGGAGGAGGTGGAGGTGGAGGAGGGGAAGGAGGAGGTGGAGGAGGTGGAGGTGGAGGGGAGGAGGAGGAGGTAGAGGAGGTGGAGGTGGAGGAGGTGGAGGGGGAGGTGGAGGGGGAGGAGGAGGAGGAGGTGGAGGAGGTGGAGGGAGGAGGGGGAGGAGGAGGAGGTGGAGGAGGAGGGGGAGGGGGAGGTGGAGGTGGTAGAGGAGGTGGAGGTGGAAGGCGAGGAGGAGGTGGAGGTGGAGGGGTGGAGGAGGAGGGGGATGGGAAGGAGGTGGAGGTGGAGGAGGTGGTAGGGGTGGAGGTGGAGGAGGAGGTGGAGGTGGAGGAGGTGGAGGGGGTGGAGGTGGAGGAGGAGGTGGAGGAGGGGGAGGAGGAGTAGGAGAAAGAGGAGAAGGAGAAGGAGGAGGGGGAGACAGGCACACAGACAGACACAGAATGACACGAGACACAGTTACACAGACGCGGACACACAGACAGACAAACACAAATGCAGACAGGCACACAAAGACATAACCAGACACACAAAGACCCTGAAAGGCACATACACAAGCACACAGACAGACACGGACACAGACACAGAGACAGGAGGCGATATCTCTTGACACAACGAACCACAGACAAAGGGATCACTCGACACGGATCAAGAGACAATAGAACCGATCAGTCTATAGAAAATTAAGAGAAGAAAAAGTAGATGAAGAAGAAGAAGAAGAAGGAAGAGGAAGAAGAAGAATGAGGAGCAGGAGGAGGGGGAGGAAGAGGAGGAGCAGGAGGGGGAGGAGGAGGAGGAGGAGGAGGAGGAGGAGGAGGAGAAGAAGAAGAAGGAAGGGGAGGTGGAAGGGGAGGAAGAGGAGGTGGGAGGAGGAGGAGGAGGAGGAGGAGGAGGGAGGAGGGGGAGGAGGAGGAGGGAGGGAGGAGGGAGGAGGAGGAAGGAGGAGGAGGAGGAGGTGGAGGAGGAGGGAGAGGTGGAGGGAGGAGGAGGAGGGAGGAAGGAAGAGGAGGAGGAGGAGGAGGAGGAGGAGGAGGAGGGGGAGGAGAGGGGGAGGAGGAGGGGAAGGAAGGGAAGGAGGGGAAGGAAGAGGAGGAGGACGAGGAGGAGGTGGAGGAGAAGAAGAGGAGGAGGAGGAGGAATAGTATGAGTAGGAGGAGGGGGAGGAGGAGAAGAAGGAGGAAGACGAAAAGAAGAAGAAGGATGAGGAGGAGGAAAGAGAGAGACAGAAGAAGAAGAAGAAGACGAAAAAGGAGGAGGAGGAGGATGTGGAAGAGGAGGAAAAGGAGGAGGAGGAGGAGGAGGAAGAGAAGGAGGAGGAGGAGGAGGAGGAGGAAGAGGAGCAGCAGCAGCAGCAGCAGGAGAAATAAGAAGAAAGAAAGAAATAAGATTAAATAATCTAAGAAAAATAAGAAGAAAAACGAAAGAAGAAAAGTAAGAAGAAAGAGAAAAAAATGCAAAAACAAAAGACCAAAATCAAGAAAAAGAAGACGTAAAAGAAAAAAGAAAAACAAGTAGAAAAAAGAAGCAGAAAAAAGAAGAAGAAGAAGAACAAGAAAAAGAAAAAAGAACAAGCAAAAAAAAAAAAAAGAGCAAGAAAAAGAATAAGAATAAGAATAAGAAAAAAAGAAAAAGAAGAAGAAGAAAAAAAAGAGCAGACCCCATTTTGCTCTCCAGCTCCGCACGACACACCACGTGCTCGCCCAAGGGTGTCACGTGGTTTACGCCGGTATACGTCACAAGGGCGGAGGGAGGGAGAGAGAGAGAGGGAGGGAGAAGGAGAGGAAAGGAGGAGAAGGAGAGGAAAGGAGGGAGAAGGAGAGGGAAGGAGGGAGAAGGAGAGGGACAAGGGGGAGAGGGAGGGAGAAAGGAGAGTGAAGGAGGGACGGGAGAGAGAGGGAGGGCGAAAGAGAGGGAAGGAGAGAGCAGGAGAGGGAGGGAGGGACGGGGGGAAGAGAGAGAGAGAGAGAGAGAGAGAGAGAGAGAGAGAGAGAGAGAGAGAGAGAGAGAGAGAGAGAGAGAGAGAGAGAGAGAGAGAGAGAGAGAGAGAGAGCGAGAGAGAGAGAGAGAGAGAGAGAGAGAGAGAGAGAGCGAGAGAGAGAGAGAGAGAGAGAGAGAGAGAGTGAGAGAGGAGAGAGAGAGAGAGAGAGAGAGAGAGAGAGAGAGAGAGAGAGAGAGAGAGAGAGAGAGAGCGAGAGAGAGAGAGAGAGAGAGAGAGAGAATCCATTCACCCATCCATCTATATCATCAATCCCTCAAGAACGAAAAGGGAGGCGCTAAGAGAGAAGAAAAGCAGGGTACTAAAGCGAGAGTGAAACAGGGGGGGAGGGGGGGGTCAGAGAAGATCCGTACGTGACTCCAACAATAATCTACTTTTCTTTGTTTGTTCAAGTCATGTGCAACAAATAATTCTCGAAATTTACTTTCATTAGGGGGGCAGGGAGACAGGGGGAGAGAGGGAGAGGGAGGAAGGGAGAGGGGAATGGAGAGAGAGAGAGAGGTAGAGGGACGGAGGGAGGGGGGAGAGGAAGAGGGGGAGAGGAAGAGGAGGAAAGTATGGGGGAGGGAGTGGGGTGTGTAGTGAGAGAGGGAGAGGGAAAGGGAGAGGGAAGTGAGTGACTATGGGTATAGAAAGTGAGGATGGGGTGATGGTGGAGGAGGTGAATGAGTGAGAGAAAGAGAAAGCGTGCGCGGGTGTTGGGAGAAAGCTAAAGAGGGAGAGAGAGGAAGGGGGTGAGGAGGTGGGATGAGTGGGGCAGGGGGAAACTATGAGGGAGAAAAGGGGAAGTCAGACAGGGTGGGAGGGAGGGATGAGGGCCGTGAAGGAGAGAGGGGAGAGGGAGTCGCCGTTTATCAGAACCGTCGGCAAAACGGCGGGATCCAGCACCGAATGAGACCTCCCTTCCCCCTCATTTGATCGTCTCATATTAAACCCCTTCCCCCCTTCCCCCCTTCTCCCCTTCTCCCCTTCTCTCCCCTCCCCTTCTCTCCCACCTACACGCGATAACCTGAACAGGATTTCAAGCCAATTTATCCCCCTTTCATCCTGTGAGGAAAAATGGTCCACCTGATGCATTCGACGATAACGAAAATATTTGCTGACGTCATAGAGATGATAATACAGTGACGTCACGCTGTTGCTAGCATGATAAGAGGTTTTAGAAGAACTAACCATATCGTTAGCTGTTTAAAGAGAATGAGAATTTTGTATTTGCAGTCCAGTGCATTCTCAACCTGCAGACACGTAGGCTGCGGTTACATAATCCTTTGCTGGCGGAGATACCTCACTTCTTCAGGCAAAATTCTGAAACACACTTACTCTAACATACCAAACGTATCTACATGAATATATTGAAATGTATTCCACCAATCCATGCGTATTTATTTTATTTATGTAACATGGACATAAAACACGGCGGTGACAGTCACGTGAAGCCCTTTGTAATTCATGCGTGACAACCGCCGTTCACTTGCATAATTTAATCTCATTATCATGCCTGTCACTGTGCTACAGAGCTTCTCATGTCATGTTATCAGGAAGTGATGTCAGTGGATTTTGAAATATACGGGGAAAGAACCATTTGGTAAAGTTATGTCGGATCGATCGACGAGCGTAAAATATTATGTTTGGGGTCAAATAAAAAAGTAGGAATTAATGATTGGTTTGTGAACTTTATGACTTAGTGATTAAATCCGCTTGATTTGTAGTTTATTAGCGCAGGTATCGAACAGCTGTGTCGGTCAAACACCTGTTCATTCTGGAAAATGGAGCCGATGGAATTTAACACACGTGGCGTCTACTGACCACATTTATAGAGGAATAATCGTGATGCTTCGTACAAAACTGTTTTTAATAGTTTTTCAGATACAGAATACAGAACAAAATCTTGGGCGAGGAGCATAAAATAGTCTTTAAAAAAATCTAAAAATAACTGTTTTCATTCACATTAGGCATGTGGAAAATCTATAGGTAATCCATTCAAATATTAGAATACCAAAATATTAAAATAAAATAGTACAAAAGAGTAACGAAAAAAAAACTGCTACAGTGTCTTAGCAGTGACTGAAATAACTATTTTTTGCCAGTGATACACTTCATTAGACTCCATTGTCTTTCCAGTTTATACGAAACCTCACAATTTCCTAATATGTTACGTAATTGTGACAGAACATCCTATCACTACAACCTCATGTTTACACGAATACCTTTACCATTTTTCTTCCTTAAACAAAAGGAAGGAGAAAGATAAAAAAACAAAAAAATAGGAAATAACATAAATGTAGAAAAAAATACAGGACGGTGAGTTACCAATTAGCTGCGGTTTCTGAGCACCATCATAAAACACCTGATGATAATAATTTTTACTTTTTCCTACATTATCACTACCATTATCACTGTTATTACTAATATCTTCATCTCCATTGTTATTCATGCCATTACTGCCACTATTATCATTTCTATCATATTATCATTATTGTTCTTATTATCAACATCATTGTTATTCCTGGCATTGCTGTTATTCACTAAAATACTTTCTGATAATGGTATTATTAACATCATTATCATTACCATTATTATCATTATTCAGCATCATTATTTATACTACAAATACTACCACTGCAACTGCTTCTACTAGTACTATTACTTCCGGTATACGTCACACCCTAGTTGTTGTTGCTGTTTTTTCTTCCCATTTACATCATTTTTACTATCATGACTTCTATTTCGAGAAACTTACCATGAAAAAGTGAATAATATCTTTACGTCTGTACTCCACGCTATGCCGATATCACGTCACAAAAAACCTCCTTATGGCGAATTTCCGTAGATAAATATATAGAACGTAACACTGTAAAACCGCGGATCAAAACGCGTTTATTTTCGATGTTACAGCGGATGTTCAATAGTTCAATGTCGGATTGGAAATAAGAACAAATATGGCGGGGAGGGGATACCGGCGTCTCTCGCACGTCAGAGTCTCTATAATAATAATGTTTTGTGCGGATTACGTGTGACTGCGACTCTGTGATAAGGTATATCGCTGATAAGCAGACTGAATACCATGCCCCTTTTTTCTATTTTTATTAAATTTTTGTTGTTGATTGATTACTTATGTTGCACGTCATGCGGTTAAATATATATATTTTTTTTCTATGCGTATAGTTTGATTACAATATTCATCTCTTTCTTTAAGTTACACATAAGCCTTGAGGTTATTTATAAATGGATCACATCGGATGTCATAAAAATTTTAAGATTTGGAATACTAAAAAAAAAAAGAAAAAGAGAGAGAGAGAGAGAGAGAGAGAGAGAGAGAGAGAGAGAGAGAGAGAGAGAGAGAGAGAGAGAGAGAGAGAGAGAGAGAGAGAGAGATAAAGACACAAAATGATAATTGTTTGTTTGTGACTGGCTCAAAAATGAGCAAACCAAAATATTTCCGTCATAAATACCATTAGAATAAAAGTGAAAACAAATCTTTTCGAAAATACGGTAAGCGTCCTTGAGAAGATGCAAATAACGGACTCAAAGCTGCTTATCAAAATAATTCCTATTTACCTGTTAATTTCCTGATGATAGATTGGTTTGGGGATGAATATGAAACACGAAAAATCTTTTTATAAATCCAAATGGTCCGTTTTTTAAATGATCAATGAGCTTTAATGACAAAGTGTAAGACCATATCCCTGTAAATGGACTAAGAATGTACTTACTTAGTTCAATATAATTCCAAACTTTATATTACAGTTTTGATTACGCCTACATTTACATAATTCTCTATTACAAAACAAAAACTTATGTAAGACGAAAGACTCATAACGCACAGTTTGCATTGACGCAATTTCCCTCTCAAGATTATATAATAACGATTTGAATTGAAAACTGAAACAAAAGCCAAGCGGTTCACAGTCTTTTCAACAGGGACGAATCAAACAAAAGAAATCTATTACCAGAAAAAGAGGGAAAAGAAGCATGTCTTTTAAAAAAAAGATGAAAAAGAAGCAAGTCTTAAAAAAAAAAACTATTATATAAAATTCTTTAAAAAGAAAAATAGAAAAAAGCAGTTCACAGTCTTTTCAAAAGGGACGAATCAAACAAAAGAAATCTATTACCAGAAAAAGAGGGAAAAGAAGCACGTCTTAAAAAAAAAAAACTATTATATAAAATTCTTTAAAAAGAAAAATAGAAAAAAGCAGTTCACAGTCTTTTCAAAAGGGACGAATCAAACAAAAGAAATCTATTACCAGAAAAAGAGGGAAAAGAAGCATGTCTTTAAAAAAAAAGATGAAAAAGAAGCAAGTCTTAAAAAAAAAAACTATTATATAAAATTCTTTAAAAAGAAAAATAGAAAAAAGCAGTTCACAGTCTTTTCAACAA
>NC_091555.1:9976434-9988934 GCF_042767895.1 Penaeus vannamei | reverse complement strand
CTTTCCTCCCTCCCTTCCCTCCCCCTCCCTCCCTCCCTCCCCCAGAACCACCAACATGTAGCTCATTAAAACCAGCAATTACGTACTTAACCTGCCAGGCCATCCCGACGCATCATTTTGGATATTTGGCATTCCGTTCTGATAAAATAAAGTAAAAAAAAAAAGAACCTTCCGTATTGTCCTTTTAAATTAGCTTACCTATCTTTTATTGATAGATTTACCGAATAATAAAAAAGTAATATGCAATCTATTAGGAGGTAAATCAACAAACGGGAAAATATTCTCGAATGACCAACAAGCAAAAATGTTTTCATGGTGAAGCGCAGGTGGGATATAAGATCCTCAGGTGGCTGCGTTGGTGTATCCACGAGGGGGAAGGAGGGGGAGGGAGGAGAGGAGGAGTGGGGATGGGAGAGGAGGAGGAGAGAGGAGTGAGAGGAAGGGAAGTGGGGAAGGAGGGGGAGGGAAGTGGGAGGGGATGGATAGGGAGGAGAGGAGGAGTGGGGAAGGGGAGGGGGAGGGAGGAGGAAGGGAAGTGGGAGGGGGAAGGAGGGGAGGGAGGAGAGGAGGGAGTGAGGGATGGGAGAGGAGGGAGGAGAGGAGAGGAGTGGGGGAAGGAGGGGAGGGAGGGAGAGGAGGAGTGGGGGATGGGAGAGGAGGGAGGAGGAAGGAGGAGTGGGGAAGGAGGGGAGGGAGGAGAGAGGAGGAGTGGGGATGGGAGAGGAGGGAGGAGAGGAGTGGGGATGGATAGGGAGGGGAGGGAGAGGAGGAGTGGGGATGGATAGGGAGGGGAGGAGAGGAGGAGTGGGGAAGGAGGGGGAGGGAGAAGAGGAGGAGTGGGGATGGGAGAGGAGGGAGGAGAGGAGGAGTGGGGATGGGAGAGGAGGGAAGAGAGGAATGGGGATGGATAGGGAGGGGAGGAGAGGAGGAGTGGGGATGGGAGAGGAAGGGAAGTGGGAGGGGATGGGTAGGGAGGGGAGGAGGAAATGAGAGGGGAGGAAGAAATGGAGGGAAGGTAGAAGGGGGTATGGGAGAGGAGGAAATGGAATGAAATGGAACAGAGGGAGAGGAAGTGAGGGGGGGGCAGTAAGAAGAGACCGGAGGGGAGAGGGATGGGGAAGAAGAGGGAAAAGGCGGTATTAATGACAAAGGTGAAGAGAGAGGAGAAGATAAGAATGGGGGCAAAAAGGAAAGTGGAGAAGCAAGAGAAATGAAACAGAAAGAGAGAAGGAGAGGATGTGAGTGTGTCAGGAAGGGAAGAAGAGTGAATAGAAGAAAACAGAAAGAGGAGATAATGGGGAGAGAAAAGAGAACAAGAAACGAAAGAGAGAGAAATAGGAGAGGGAGAAGAGAGAAAAGGAGGCAGAATGACAGGAAGGGAGGGTTGACTAACCTACACTCCATCACTCGCCTCCTATACTACATAAATCGCATTGATTACCTTTCAACCAGACGACGATATCCCGGATCTTAATAAACCACACCGACACGCCTATTGCATCACCCTGTTGCAAGACCGATTGATTATCCAAAATCATTAGCAGCTGAATCATTACGAACGTAACCTTTCTCCCCGACACGAAAACGCGATCCCGAAACAAATACCAACCACAACTAAATATACCAACACCTTATATTATTCTGCAACAGCATTTCCTCCAATTTAAAGGCCAAAGAATGTAAATAAACAACAAAGAACATCAGCTGTTGCCAGACAAGCGATCCCCAGTGAGGCACCAGTCAGACCAGTAGCGAAGGCCATCCGGGAACTTGCGTGGGTTGGGATGACACAATGTTGGCGAGACATTCGGTTTTGTCTTTTGCTTGATTTGTCTTCTGTTAATATTGTCATCATTAGAGGGATCATTGTGGTTATCAATGCCAGTACTGATATTCATATTGAGAGGAAGAGGGGAAGGATGAGAGAGAGGGGGAGAGGGAAAGAGAGAGGGAAAGAGAGGGGGAAAGAGAGGGGGAAAGAGAGGGGGAAAGAGAGAGAGAAAGAGAGAGGGAAAGAGAGAGAGAAAGAGAGAGAGAAAGGGAGAGAGAGAGAGAGAGAGAGAGGGAGAGAGGGAGAGAGGGAGAAAGAGATAGATAGATAGATAGATAGAGAGAGAGAGAGAGAGACAGAGAGAGAGAGAGAGAGAGAGAGAGAGAGAGAGAGAGAGAGAGAGAGAGAGAGAGAGAGAGAGAGATGTAAGAGAGAGAGAGAAAGAGAGAGAGAGAGATAGAGAGAGAGAGAGAGAGAGAGAGGGAGGGAGGGAGAGAGAGTGAAGGAAAGAAAAAGTGAGAAAAAATAAGAAAGGAAGAGAGAGAGAGAGAGAGAGAGAGAGAGAGAGAGAGAGAGAGAGAGAGAGAGAGAGAGAGAGAGAGAGAGAGAGAGAGAGAGAGAGAGAGAGAGATTCAGGAATGGAATCAGGAGTTTCTGCACAACTGCCCAACCAAATCCATATCTCCACATCCATCTATAACAGAAACCGTCATTTGAGCATTGGCAAGACTTCCTGCACTGACGGACTTACTTCTCTATTACCCTTTCCCCAAGATAAACATTTGGAAAATATGCCCTGACTGCTGAATTGCTGTTTACCTTTCCGTTTTTACAAACATGACAAAACTCATACATAGGATTCACAAAGTTCTGTAGATTGCCTTTGTATTTCACAACATTGCCTAATCCACTGTAATGTCAGTGTCCTTCAATATTTTGATTAACTCATTAACTCACGGCTATATTAATGTTGCCAATAAAAAAGTGCGTTTTTAACACCATTCCTTCTTTTTCTTCTGAAATTTGCATTTGCCATTAATCAAGGAAACATCAACATTCCGCTTGAGAAAGGTTTTCATTCATTATTGTTCCTCTTATCAATGTAATTGTTCTACTTTTCAATGATACTGCCTGTGTAACACAAACTTGAAGTGTGTGGGAGGACATGTTTTTCTACTAAAGTCTAAAACAAAATAGATTGTTTAGTGAAATTTATTTTCCCATAGGAAAAGAAATAAAATATCAAACTTTAACCACTGTTTTATTAATATAAATATATCTATATAAATCAGGTGTTTCAAAGTTACCATTTGCCAAATAATGCAAACAATATCCTTTTGTTTTTGCAAATTAAACCAGTTTCATTTTTGCATTACTTACACACTGAAACAGGAATAATTTCTAATATTAAACAATAAAAAACACTAGGGAGGCAATGAAAAATATAACAAACACTTTCACACTTAGTCAAGAAAAAAAAAATCCACTTGAGTACATATTGTGAAATTGGAGCTTACTTTGTACTATGAGATACATATAGAAAACAAAATGCTCTTTATGATTCACTGGTAACTTTTCATTCTCCAAAATTATATCACTCATATATTCCACTTGATAATGCTGTCCAAGCCTGACAATTGAAATAGTATGTAGATGAATTGTAAATATATATCAGAATTGTTTTCCATAAAAAGAAAAGAAAAAAAAGAAAAAGAGAATTTTCCATAAAAAGAAAAGAATGAAAGAAAAAAAAAAAAATGATGTGACAATTCATGAGAAATATCTTAACCTAATAAGTCTCTCTGTTCATAACAGGAATGGGTAATTTGTCAGCAACAAGCTGGAGAATTTCCTGTGTCTTCTTCCTCCAATTGTCTATGAGCTTTGAGGTTGCACACCAGTGTTCACCATGTCTAGGGTCAGCAGCCAGGCATCTCTTCAAGACTTCTTCTTTTTGTTCTGGTGTTCCAAATAAAGTTTCCATTTTGTAGTACCATGCCCAAGCATCACCAAGATCAGGATCAATCTTAACTGTTTTGTTAAACCACTCGCGAGCTTTGTTTTTCCTGCCCTCCATCCAGAACATTTTAGCAACAGCCAGAACAACATGGGCATCGTCTTGGCATCTCTTCAAAGCATCAACACTACGAGATTTTCTCTGGGCTGGATCTTCTAGGAAAATTGCCTGTGCCCACAAGTTACCTGATGTGGGGCACTCCTGCAAAGCACGTGCCATGAGTGCTCTACTGACCTCGCGCTGGCCTGCTCGGAGTTCCAAGCGAATGGCCAATAACCACAGCTCATCATTCATGGGATTCCTGACTCTTGATTTTTCCAAGGTGGCACGTGCTGTTACCAATTTCCCTTGCTTCTCCTCCAGGGAAGACAAAAGCCGCCACAGAGGAATAGAGGAGGGACACCTCTTGACTGCATCTCTGTACACCTCCCATGCTTTGTCTTTTTGTCCTTGCTGTTCTAAGATCTGGCCCTTCATCATCCACAGCTTTGCAAAGTCTCCAAATTCCTTAATTCCTTCATCAAGGAGATTCTTTGCAAGTTCCAGGTTACCCAGAGCCCACTCAAGGTGAGCAGACTTCATCATCACCTTCGAGGTGGCTGCCTGGGAACGGGCCTTTGCCAGGAGTCTCCTTGCCCTCTCGTATTCATTATTCTCTGACTCTAGCTTTACGGCAGCCAACCAAATTTCTTCAGAGTTGGGATTTGCTTTGAAAGCAAGTGCCAGAATAGATCTTGCAGCAGGAACATCACCAGCCAGCCACTTGGACTTAGCTCCCATAAGCCAAAGGGTTTCTTCCTGAGGGCAGTGAGTAACAGCCTGTTGTAGCAGAGTCTCCAAGGACTCTCTTGTTCCACTACTGCGCTCAAAGTGTGCTGCTGCCAACCATACAGACTTCTTCTTTGGATAAACAGAGAGGGCATGACTATATATAGCTCTCGCACACTCTATAGCCCCTTGGCTAGCACAGGCATCTGCATCCTCCATCCATGTGTGTTTGCGATCCTCATCCTCAACCCCATATCCAATGATATTTTTTATGATGGCCTGGCAAGTAAGGACAGCTCCAGCATGCTCAGCTTCCATGGCATCCTTGATCCAGAAATCTCGATTAATGTCCACCATGTTGGCCTGCAGTGTTGAAATTGCACGCTCAATAATCTTTCCAACTAGTGTGTTGTTACCATTGGCTTCTTCTAGTTTGGCAGCTGTGATCCAAATCTGGCGATCCTTGGGGTTATTTTCACGGGCTTTGTTCAACACTTTCCTTGCATTTTCATAGTTTTCCAAGCGAGCCAAAGCAAGCCAAAGGTCCACAGAAGTTGGGCAGCATTCCACAGCTCGACTAAGGAGAATCTTTGCATCCTCTTCATCCTCCAGTTCAACAGCCAACTTCCACAACAGTTCTGAATTGGGAATCTGCTCCAGGGCCTTCCTGTAAACCCTCTTTTTTGCCTTTAGTTCCAACTCAAGATCAGCAGCCTTGATCCAGATTCTGGGTGAGTAAGGAAGGGTCTGGACAGCCTGAGCAATGACAGCGCGAGCCATATCTGGCGGCTGGAGGCGAGCTGCTTCTAGCCAGACATCCTCTGACTTGGGGCACATCTCGCAACCTTTCATCACCAAGTTTCTGGCACTCTGGATTTTACCTGTGACCTCTTCCAGACGTGCAGATGCAATCCATGCGGGGGGGTGGTTAGGGTTGGTTTCCCTCACTGACTTCAGGAGGAGTCTGGCCTTCTTGACATCGTTGATGTCTCCACCATATTGTGGAATCATGCTCTGCAAGTCAGTGAGATATCCCTTTGGATCAACCACTGTCTGGCCACCTACAGCATCAGAAACCTGGTTCAGCCTCATGCCCATCAGTGTGTTACGAGCCTGTCCAATTTTACGCAAGTCAAGGTCACCACTTGGTGTTAACATGCCTGGAGTTGTCGTCCCAGGCATCATCGAGGCTAAGCCAGAGCCTGGGTCAATAGTTGTCACATTCTCCCCTCCAAGGTTGTGGGAGAGGACACTGTCTGGTAATGGGGTAAATCTCTCATCCCTGGGGTTGCGTTGCTTTCTGTTCCGAGCATCACCAACCTCTGGGATGGTACTCCATTCACCCTCACTCACGTGTGCCAACTCTCTCTTGAGATCGGTAAACATCTGCTGGATCTTTGGACGCTCTTGACGGTAGTTCTCCAGCTCTGCTTTGAGGCGCTGCTCACGGTACTCTCTCCTCTTTTCATCCATGCGCTTGTCAATTTCGTCATAGATTGCGTCTGCCTCTTCGTCATCTTTGTCATAAGGATCTTTACTACACAGTGATCCTCCATAGCCATTGAACTGAAAAGAAATGACAAGTTGAGATTGACCTATTCCAGCTCATGATAAATAAATAACTTATGAATTCCTTTAATCAACTGTGCTATTTAAAGAATACTTTAAACTTCCTTCTTCTTACACTGATTAAAGTTTTGTAAATATATCTTATTCCTGTGTATTTGAAACCATTTTAATATGAGGAGTTATTGTTACTGTGCTCATACAAGATCTAAATATCACACATTGAGACCTATAATAATATTTCACTTAATTCTAAACAGGACATAAATCAAAGTAAATAAAATCATAGCAAAAAGAATATTATCGTCATTATTACTATAATTATAATAATAATAATCCCCATTATCAGAAGAAGAAACAAAATTCATTATATATTTACAATCCTTAGATTATCACTTCTGGAAAAAAGCCAATTCTTCTATACATCTTTTAATGATGTAGCAAGTTTTTTGTATTTACTAATGTTACAAATAACTTTTCACAATTCCTCTCGCTTAATCTAAATAGCAAAACCATTATAACATTAAGGCAGTATACTTGCTATGTCGTAGAGAATTTTATAGAAATCAAAATGTAAATGTGAATTGTATGGTTATAAAATCCCTATACAGAGTTCTAACAATAATAAAGAAAACATAATTAAATTCAAACTTTTTGCATGGAAGAAAATATGAAAAGAGATATGAAAAAGACAAAAGAAAATGAAAGTAAAGATGAAAATGGTGCAAGAAGAATCCAAACATGCTCCATTTATCCAATCAAATCTAGATAATCACCTCATCGTAGTTAGCATCATTAAGATCTTCATCATCCTCTTCCTCTTTTTTCTTCCGTTTACTAGGTGGTGCATGGCGATCGTCCGACACATCATTGGCATCACGAGCAGGACCAATATCAGAACGTGTGGTGAAGCCAGTGGCTCTGAAATTGGGACACTGGGTAAATTTCCAAGATATCAATTATGGTTTCAAAACTAGGAGAATGAAACAAATCAGATGAAATATTAATTATTATATTCTATCCCTGAATTTTTTTCAAAACTATAATGTTTTTTATGTTAATTCTTTTTAATACTTTGCATTGCTTATTTCTCTCTGTTCACACACGTCATGAACCTTTGAAGTCACATACAGAGCCTCAGCCATGTGAATTTTGAACCAAACTATGGCTGTACTAACTGCAAGTATAGCCGGGACACTCATACCAATAATGAAGCTGTTATGCTTCAATAGTTAGAATTCTAAGGTGGGCTTTATTTCATAACAAGTAAGAGCATACTAAATGGTAAAATGAAAATATATACCGTATAGAATATTATCCCTTATGACTAAATGTGTTTCTATCATGTACTGTTCCTGGTACAACTTTGTTTTATATAATGAATTTTCAAGCTCACACTGTCACTTAGAAAAATTTCTTAAACTACATAAAAGAGCAATAAAAAGTTTTTTTTTCTGATCAACCATTTGGGGGGGGGGGGGATCTTCATTTCAGTGTCTCTTACTAGTAGCTAGCACACATGTTGAACAAAAATACAAACAGTAATGTGTACACAAATAAAATGAAATTGTTCTACAACAGACACAGAATAAAAAGCATTATCTTCTACTTCAGATTATATTACACTGATTACATGTGCTTTAAATCAGTAGCCGTTTCTAAAAGAACAAAAGAGGGACAAAATGAATCAAGAGATTAATTAAGAGAGATGAAAATCAATAATCCAAACTAACTCAAATATCTCACTTAACAGTATTACCTTAATTCAGTTTAAATGATAAGTATATTCCAAATTTCAAACCAAAACTTATTTAGATTAAAAGCAGCTCAGAAATTTCATGTCTTCTTCAACAAGCGGTTGTAACTAAGAGAGAATGAAATATCTATCTAGTAACATTCTATTTGTTAATTTTTTTTGTTTCTATGTGTAAAAAGTATGTTTATTATGCTAAACTCCCTGATACACAGGAATACATGTAAATCGGCAATACTATTCCAAAATACAACATACTATAAAGAAGAGCAGGCAACTGAATGGCAAGAGATATCCCTTTTCAAAATACTGCAACAATATTTTTAATGTCTAAATAAAAGCACAAAATCCCAGGGTTGGAAACAAGGTTGCCCATGAAAAAGGATGATATGGTTCTAAGCAGTTTTGAAAAGTAGCCTTGCAAAACTTTTTTTTTTTTTAGGGGGGGGGGGGGGATGTAAGAACTGTGTGAAGCTTTTATGATTTAAAATGCTATACTGATGTTAAACCATTCCTATGGTATCAAACCATTCCTATGTTACTAAGTAATGTATTTCATTAGAAATGTAAAATGCTCTCCTGTGAAAAAATTTAATAAACTATCCATTTAAAAATCAAACTACGTGTTTTCCTCAATTACACCATCTGAGAAACTAGACACAGCCTTCCCCCTAAAATGAAACTATATATATCTTTTCAAAAACCTTTAACCAAAGTTAATGTTCTATTAAAATTGTACCATGAAAAAACAAACAGATTTAAAACAAAGGCGCTGGACTGTAGACTTTCAAAGATGAAGTGCATGTCTGTGGAGTTTGATTAGCTGATTTCAAGCCTCTTTTGTGCTGGTTTTTGGCATTTTAGTTCTCTATTCTTGAACCATATCCATGATGACAAATGTAGAAAAGGTATGAATGAGACTGGATATCTTCACAAGACAAAAGATGTATTTGACCAGTTTCGATTACATCTTTGTCAGAAATACATATATTTCTGACGAAGACGTAATCGAAACCGGTCAGATACATCTCTTTTATTCTTTATTCTTCTTATTTCAGCCAATTTTAACCCTGCTATTGGGACCATTAAGTCAAGATTATGGATGGAACTGGTAACCAGATCTTGACAATTCATTTGCACAAGGAACACATGAATATTTGAAATCATTGGATGTTACCCATATTGATCACAATATCTGACATTAACTCTAGCATTAACTCTTACCATGTTTCAAAAGCAAGCCACTACCAAGTTACTGATACTAATCATATCTGACACATATTAACTCTAGCAATAATAGGAGTTTACCAACTTTCGGAGCTTCAGCAAAGGGAATTATATCCAGACAGATTTCTATACAAATGCCAATTGTGCCTAGATTACAATGATCATTTGTACTTCTGTGCAAGTCTCAGTCTCTCTTACCAATATAAAAGCAACTGATGTATTTATATCTTACATCCACAATTTAACATATCGAGAGAAAATACCAGAATTACCGGCATAACTTAGGATTATCGAATTACCCATCCAAATATACATCTCCCTCTCATAACACTACTCAGATACATCATAAAACAAAAATACATCACAGAGAAAACTCAACCCCTAATCAGAAACGACAACAACAAAAAAATAACAACCTTATGCGTAAAATATGGAAAAAAAAGGAAAAAGAAATGATCTCTTCTCACCCTCTTCCCACACCAGCCACATAACCCAAAGGCGCTGGCATGCCTATGAAATTCTTCTTGTTCTTATTTAAAAGTGCTGCTGGTGGAGCTGCCATCTCGCCGTTGTTTTTTGCGGTCTGTGCTTCTAAAAAAGTGGAATTATCTTCGTATTAGATGAAAATGAAAGAGCTTGAGTGACGTCCTTTCGTCTTCTTCCCGGAGGTAAACAAACGTTTGATATTTTGTCGAGATCGTAATATTAGACTGCACGCATTTATGAACTACATATATCATTATTTTGATTACTATAATTATATAGATTCATTTCTTACGTGTAGATTATTCATTTATTTATCATTGTATGAATTTATATGATTCTAGTCAAAGAAAACGAGAGCTTTTAGAGAAAATTATTTTGGAGTAACTATGGTAATTACGTTTAATCTCAAGTGGTCCTTTGGTTATGTAGTCTGTGATAAGATACACAATTACGACACACAGAATATGGCACCGATATTGATTAAAGAAACTGAGTCCTAAAGCTAAAATCAAAAAAGTCAAATCTCGCACTCTATGCATGTTTATTTATTTTTCTTTCCTCGATTTTTCATTCATTTTCTTTACTCTGTCGGTTCGTATCCAAGACACTTCTAAATACTGCAGCTTATACAGAAACTGCAATGCGGATATCCTGCAGCATTTCACTCTTGGCCTATCCTCAGCAAAAAATATAATCTTGTAAAGGGGAAAAAATATGACTTGGTATAAAAAATGTCAAGGCTTCACACTAAAATATAGTTTCATGTACTATTTCGACACACAACCAATGTACCAATGCGCAAGATCTTTACGGTTTACTATGAGATTTTTTCTAAAGAAATTCTAAGACGTTTTTAGCGTTTTCTTTCCTCTCTTTCGCGATTTCTATTTTTTGTCTGTTTCTTCGTATGTCTGTCGGTCTGCCCCGTCTCGGTCTTTCTCTCTCTCTCTCTCTCTCTCTCTCTCTCTCTATCTCTCTCTCTCTATATATATATATATATATATATATATATATATATATATGTATATATATATGTATATATATATATATATATATATATATATATATATATATATATATATATATATTTCCCTTTCTTTCAATGCGCCTTTATATCTCAGTCTCTATATCTTTCTCAGTATCTCCCGCTCCCTCTCTCTCTTTCTCCCTCTCCACCCTATCTCTGTCTCTCTGTTTCTGTGTCTCTCTCTTTATCTCTGTCTGTCCGTCTCAACACACACACACACAAACTAGAAAATGCTTTCAAAAACACAAACACAATACAGATATCCAGAAACGGATTTAATCGCCAGGAATGTTTATGATTTCATAATACAATCATAGCTACTCGTTTTCTTCATTTTCAGCATGGTCTTACGTAAATGTTTCTTCAGGGTATATATATATATATATATATATATATATATATATATATATATATATATATATATATATGTATATATAATTTCATTTCTTCATTCGGTTTCGTTTAAGCGATTCTTGTTGGAATTCATTGCAGATTGAACCATTCAATTGGGCTGTGGCGTTATTTTTACATCCGCTAAGGGGATTATGCTTTTGTTATCGTTGGTTAGCTAGTTTGTTTGTTGGTTAGCAGGATAACTCAAAAAATTATGAACAGATTTTAATTATCTTTTTTTTTTCCAGAAGTGTATTATAGCCTAACTTGGATGCCATTAAATTTTGGTGGTAATTCGCACCATGATCCGAATCCAGGAATTTTTGTTGATCAACCCAAAATCAAAACATTCTACAGCTATGTTTCGGAAAAAGAAAAACAAACTATTCTTCACTGCTTTACAAAGAAGCAGTAAAAAAAAAAAATAATTCCATTTGGACATCAAGCACTGTACTCTAGACCAGTGTTGTCCAGACTGGGGTCCGCGTACTCCTGGGGGTCCGAAACACAGATCATAAGGGTACGTGAACAATCAAGGAACACACACGCCTCACATCTCACATTAAGTTGTGCAGTTATTTCTCCAGCATTTTGTTATTAAATCATCTTTTTTTATTCGTGTCTTAAATTCGAATTTATTGATGAACACTCCTGCAATTCAGTCTTCATAATTAGTGTATTATTTGCAGTATCCTAAATAAAAGTTTGTTTAGCCATGGTGGACAGGAGGGGTACGTAACAGTACAAAAAGGTAATTAAAGGTACAATAGGTGAAAATTCTTGGACAAAACTGCTCTAAACAATTAAAACACGGTTACCAGTGTACTTGAGAAAAAAGGGGATTTTCATGTAATTTTTCAAGTGTGAATATTTTTATTGCATCAGTGACCCTGTTGCCTTGGCGGAGGTATGCGCTCTCTTGGTATTTCTAGTTTCGTCGTTAATTGGTATTTCTAGTTTCGTCGTTAATTGGTATTTCTAGTTTCGTCGTTAATTGGTATTTCTAGTTTCGTCGTTATTCTCTCCTCTTTATTAATTTACTTCAGGTTTTCCTTTATAATTCTTATATTAAAATCTCTTTTTTTTCTGTATAGTCATTACTTGGTTAATAATCTCCCCCCCCCTCTGTCTGTCTGTTTGTCTGTCTATCTGTCTGTCAGTCTGTCACTCTCCCCCTTCGCTCTTGTTCTCTCTATCCCTCCCTACTCTCTCTCTCTATGCCTCCCTACTCTCTCTCTCTCTCTCTCTCTCTCTCTCTCTCTCTCTCTCTCTCTCTCTCTCTCTCTCTCTCTCTCTCTCTCTCTCTATCCCTCCCTACTCTCTCTCTCTATCCCTCCCTACTCTCTCTCTCTATCCCTCCCTACTCTCTCTCTCTCTATCCCTCCCTACTCTCTCTCTCTATCCCTCCCTACTCTCTCTCTCTATCCCTCCCTACTCTCTCTCTCTATCCCTCCCTACTCTCTCTCTCTATCCCTCCCTACTCTCTCTCTCT